>NW_007727790.1:355650-368428 GCF_000696425.1 Galeopterus variegatus
AGCCGGCGCTCCGGAGGGGACCTGACAGGGAGGGGGAGGGGACCCCGCTCGGCCCCGCCTCGCCCGCGGCCCGCGCCAACTGCCTCAGCTCCCAGCGCCGCGCACCCGGGGGGCGGGGCCAGAGCGGGAGCCCCGAGGTGGATGCGCCCAACGCGGACGCGGGTTGGGGGGTTTATGGGGAAGCGGCGGTCAGCTTCGCAACCCCCTGCCCGTCGGCCAGCCAACCCCCAGCACCCCTCTCTCTGCCGGACCGTTAGCCAGTCGCCTGGCTGCGGCTGGGGCCCGTGGTGCGTTGGGACGCCGCCTCACCCTCGCGCGTGCCCACGCTCCCCCCCCACAGCCTCAGCGCCGTGGTCTCGCCCCGCCCCAGACAGGGACCTGGGACTCCCTCCGCGCGCGCCCACCCCGCCCGGCCGGCGCGAGAGGGGAACCTGGCCCCTCAGGTGTGGTCCGCGTGTCCGCCGTGCCCTTCCCCTCGGCGCGCCCGGGACGCTCGGGACGCCCGCCCCACCCGCACCGCGGGCCTCCAAGCCCCACAAATGGAGCATCGGACGGGCTTCGCAGCTTCGGCAGAAAGAAGCCCTGCCCGTCCGCGGTCTTCAGCTGCAGAAGTGCAGCGCTCTTTCCTAGCGCGTCCCTCTTCCTCCGCCCCGTCTTCCTGCCTATTTCTTCTTTTTTTTCTTAAAAGAGAAAAACTCCCACAGCACACAAAGAGCTGAGCATGTGCAGCAAGCAAAAGTCTTAAAGGCACCACAGTCCGACCGCGTGGTGGGGTCTGCAAGGACTGGGAGGGGCGAGGGTGAGGGGCTGCGAGGGTCGCGAGGCCGGTTCCACGGAGGGACCTCTTCAAGGGGGAGCCATTTCTTCTACGGAAATAATGATTCCCCCGCCCCCAACAAAGAACTGCGAGGTTCTGAGCCCGTAGCGCTCCACCCCTTCCAGACGCTGCCTCGGAACCCTAAGTATGTCCTTTTCTGCTTGTCAGTGTTTCATCCTCCATCTGGGACAATATTCTGCCTTGAAAAATATTGCGACATCGGAGCTTTTTTCAGAAGAGCAGAAATGATGCCCAGAAAAAGAGCCGTTTTCCTTCCTCAGCTGCAATCTTGCTTCCTTAGATGACTTTCCAAGATTTGATGGCATATGCTGAAATTTTTGCTTTGTACTTCTGTGCCTTCTCTAAACAGGATTTTTATTTGAACCCTTGAGAAAGGAAGCCAAACACAAATTGCAGCCATGTATCCTCGAGTTACAGCAATGTGGCTGGAGCCCCACCGAAGAAGAGCAGGCAGTCTGAAAAAGAATTTGAACTCTACGAAAGGCGTTTCTGACAGCAAAAGGAGAAAAAGTTTCAGTTGTAACCACACAGTCATAATATTATTGTTAAGATTCGGTTCATGTTTATTTTGGTTATAATGTTCACCCGCGTCATCTCTTTTAATCTCTATTATCCCCACTTTGCAGATGAAATCCTCCATTAACCCCATTTTGCAGATGAGGAAAGAGACTCAGAAAGGTTGAAATGCTGGTCAATGGCCAGTTAGGAGCATGTAATAAACAGAGCTTCAAATACAAGTCCTATGACTTCCGTGTTTTTCCCACTATTTACTTACCACCCTGATTCTATTAGCAGAATGCTTTGTTCTTCCTTTGGTGAATAAAATATGTGTTGGCTTGGTTTGCAAATACCTCAGCAGTGACTTAAGGAGGAAAACAAAGGTCCAGAAAGAGGTGGCTCCTTTGCAAGTAAAAAAGAAAAAGGAAAACTGTGATTCTCATTGGTATAATAAACAAATCATAATTTCCACCTCATATCAGTTCCAACAATGTCACCATTAAGACTAAAATTAGGAGCGCACCTTCTTTCACATCTTTTCCACATCAGGATGCCTCTTAAAGATTTCTTGAGACTAGGGGAGAAACGAAAGAGAATCACTCAATTAAAAAAAAAAATTGAAAGGAGGTTATTGTTCTGTATCACAATAATGATAATTTCCATGCCTATGAAATCCAGAAGAATTCTTTCTAGTATCAGCTATGTATGAACAATCTCTGCTGCTTTTCCATTCTTCTTTTGCCAGCCAAAGTTTAAAGTCAGCCACATCTATCTCACATCTAATGTAGAGTCGCTTTCAGACATGTGGAAAGTGGCCAAGCTCTTAAAACTGTCAGTGAGTGTGAAGGTAATTCAAAGGGTACACTGGAGTCCCTTTAACAAGAAAGAGAGATCACAGATCAGCCACATACTGACTGTAGCCTATATGTGAGCAAAAGGTTTGCCCGTTAAAAATACTTATCTTTGAATTGACTAACCACTGTAATCAGCTCAATACTTCACGTTCCACTGAAGAACCTGCAGCCCCACAGGCCGCCTCTCAACATTGCCTTTAGAATCAAGCTAAATATATTAGAATTATAGAAAATTGCTTTCATAAGGATCTCACAGAATTTCTACTTACCCTATACTGTGTTTCTCTTTCAAACTCTTTTAGTCAACACTTACTGAGTAACAATTATAAATTTAAGCAAGAGAAAACAAAGATGAGTGAAGCATAATTTCTACCCCCAAATAAGCTTCTTTTCTATCAGGTTTACTAAACTGTGAGCTCTTTATACAGATGAGTGTCATATATTTTACAAATGTAGAGAAACAACTTAAATGACTTAAAATCACACAAAAAGCCAATGACAAAGCTTGCCTAGGATATTGACTTATGTTTCAGTATCTTCTATAATCAAGAAATTTTAAAATTCCAACCCGTTATTATTATTATTTTTTTCCTAAAGAAGTAGAGTCAGCGTCCTAGGAATGCTGTATGATACT
Source organism: Galeopterus variegatus (assembly GCF_000696425.1). Lineage (NCBI taxonomy): Eukaryota > Metazoa > Chordata > Mammalia > Dermoptera > Cynocephalidae > Galeopterus > Galeopterus variegatus. The sequence goes on from NW_007727790.1 coordinate 358,475, forward strand.
AAAATAATTCATAGTACTGGTAATGGCAGTCATAAATCTAGCAGAAAGATGAAAATTTACTCCAAGGAGGTAGTGGGATAAAAGTCAGTTATACTGAAGTAGGATGAAACTGATAAGCTGTCCAAGGGGAAAGATAAGAAAAGTATGTTTGTTTTCTCCACAAATAGCCTTAAATCAAGACCTTCAGATTTTGGGGGCGGTGTTTCATTTTTATTTACACCACTTAACAATGGTATTATAATATCACGGGCAAAAATCTAAGACTTCACATCACCAAGTTGTCTGAAGGAAATTCAAATGATTTTTTTAAAAGAGCAGGAGAAGTGATCAATCTACTATCCTTTTGAATGCTGCTCAAAAAGTAAAAGATTCTGTTTGAGCTAATGAACCAAAACAGACCCTTCTCGGTTGCTTGATTGAAGAATGATCTTTACTTCGGTTATTGTTCATCCACCATTTGGTTCATATGAGGCTTCTGAAAGCTGCCACGAGAGTGAGGGCTACAGAAAGCCAGGTCCCAAGAGCCAGAAATGCGTTCATTCAAAAGGACCCATAGTGCACTTGGCACAGCATTTTTAAGATACTAACAGAGCATAAGTGGTCTGCGGTCGGTGTGGTTACACGGTAAAGAAAAACAAATCAAGTTTAGGTACTTATTAAAAAATTATTAATGGCATTAAAAATGTTTATATGGCTGTGATCAGATACACCACTATCCCTCTCAACCAAAATCTAACGTTCTGCTTTCTCTTGGATTCATTCTTTTCCTCCATCAGTTTCTCTTGCTGTCACTCTTATGAACACACACATACACTCTGATCCTCCTGCCAATTTTTCTACTTTAACTCATGACAAACATATTGTTATAAGTAAATCCAAGGAAATAAATCCAAAGATTCTAAATTCACTATGCTGGGCTAAAACATTTTTTTTTAACTGCAAAATAAAATGAGCATCCTTAAACTTTTCATCCTAAATATTTAGATTTGTTACCAAAAAAGTTGATTGCTAGTAGTCAATTGCAGAAATTTATCTTTTCTGAAATTTAATTCAATAAAAAATATAAGTGAGGGCTTCCTGTTAATTGTAGCAGATTAAGTCTGTGCATTTACCTCTGCTCCCTCCACAACTCTACCAACATGACAGGAAAGATATATTTTTTAATTTTTTTAAATATATAAGTCATATCATTTCTTGGCCTTTTGGCTAAGATGAACTGTAAAGATACAAACTCACAATGACAAAACAAGAAAAGAACCCACTTGTAGATGAGAGGTAGCAATGCATTTAGAAGTGTCAATGAAGGAGAAGAGTGAATGGAGATGTGAAAACTAAAACGTACATGTCTGCAGAGATGAGTAACAACAAGAAACAATCCTGTTTGCCATGAACAGCCCAGGAGAGCCTCAGGACTCAGAGGTAAGTTACCATGGAAGACAGAGGTCGGGCTGTAGGATGAAAACAAGAGGAATGGTTGAGGGAATAGGACCCATAGTCCCCTTCCTCACCCCAAGCACCTACAGACTACCCCAACCTCAACCCTGGCAGGAGGTTTAATCTCTTGGGAAATCAAATCAGAGACTACAAACTTGGGATACCAGGAATAACAGAAGGAGGGAATGAAGTACACAGCTGAAAATGGAGAGATTAAGTGAAAATCTACATATTACATGGTAAAATTTTGCCGCCATCTTCTCCTACCTGTTCCCAGAGCACCTATAACCAGCTAAAGAGCCCTCAGGCAGAAAACTGAAAGATATTGATCTGCAGAAGTTGAATGGTTCCAACACAAAAAATACTCCCATTTGGAGTCACACAACCAGATGACAAAAGAGCCTCTAGTCAAATGATGACAAGTGAAGCCTGCTAGTCAAAGCTTTACTGGATCATTTTTTCCATGATTCCCTCTTAAATTAGGCCAGTAAAGTTTCACTAGACATAAAAGATAGAAACCAAAACAACAAAAGGCAAAAAGGAAATTAAAGGAAACAAACTCAAGTGATATGAAAATATTTGCAACCATAAGATATTCTTAAAAAACATGAAGGGACAATCAGAGAACAAAAAAATAAAAATAAAATAAAAATAAAAATAGACTGCAATAAAAGTTTGGAAAATAAAGTCTAGAAAATCTTCTAGAATTAAGAATCAAAAGGCAAACAAAGTTTCTCCTTTATCACAGAGGAAAAACCTAAGAAAATTAGAGGATGTACTAATGATTATGCATAATAGATACTATTTGAAAGTAAGTATTTATAATATGAGTACATGTATTAATGTGACAATGCATTAATGCACAACATATATAGGAGCAGACAAAATTTGTTTTATCAGTTCATCAACGCATTAACATAAGGAAATTTCCCAGAACTGAACTAAGCCACCAGATAAAGAGCCACCATACTTAAAACACTGAGTAAAAAGTCTCACAAATGATGGGTGGGGGAAGGCAAATGCAATGGATTAGTAGTAAGAATAGCATTAAAATTCTTAACAGCAAACTGAATGCTAGAATTAAGTAGAGATACAAGGGAAAATTATTTTCAACCTGGACTACTATACCCAGCCAAGCTATCAATCAAGAATGAAAATAAAGACATTTTCAGACACACAAGCATTCATAAAATTTATATTTCATTGTACCATTTTTTAGAAAACTACTGGAAAATGTAATAAAGGAAGAAGAGACTGAACATAAGGGAATTATGAAGGAATATCCCAGAATGACAGACAGCTGTTCCCAGGCCAACTGAGCAACCTAGAATAGAAGACGAGGGAGGGAGGCATCCAGGGAGAACATGGATATGAATATTTGGAACTGTTTGAGCTTTTTGAAAAAAAATTAACAATGTGTGACAGATCTTGGAGTATTTGGGAAGAAATGGGATAAACACATAGAAACCTAAGCAAATGAACAAAATGAGGCAATAGTTAAGTACATAAAAAAAAAAAAATGAAAGCCTGTACAAGATGGCTCAGTGGTGACCAGTATTTATTTACATAGTCATAATAGGGTAAACACTGACCATTGGTTCTACCAAAAAAATTATAATATCTATTTTTAAAAGATAGAAGGAAGGAAATGGTAGTGCTAAATCCTTAATTCCTTAATATGAAATAATCATATATCCAAAATTGATAAATCCAGAAATAAGAATATAATCATACTACATTCAAGAAAAGATCTGAAAGCTGCTTTCTCTTGAGAATAGGGAAGAGGGGCAGGAAATGCCGCATTTTATTATAAGGTTTTTAGTACTCTTTGAGTGGTTGAAAATTAAAAATTAATTCTAAGAAAAACACAAATAACTAAATAGATACGTGGGTTTATAAGAAAATAAAGACAGCGGCATGGAGCCTAAGACTCATAAAAACCTGGGTTTATTAGTCTGTTTCTTTTCCTTATGATGAATATAAAAAACTGGGCAATTTATAAAGAAACAAAATTTATTTCTTACAGTTTTGGAAGCTGGAAAGTTCAAAGTCCAGGGAACCCATCTGGTGAGGGCCTTCTACAGCTACACAGGGTATCACATAGTGAGAATGGGCTTAGCAAGAGGGCTAAACTGCCCATGTGCTGTCCTTATAACATCAGAACCATGCCTATGACCACCCATTAAACCATCAGCCCATCACTCCATGAATGGATTAATCTGTTCACTAGGGCATGGTCCTCACAATCTAATCATCTCTTAAAGACTCCACCTTTTAAATACCATAATTAGATTTCCCATCCTCTTAACACTGTTACAGTGGAGATTAAATCTCCAATACATAAACTTTGGGGGATACATTTGACCCATAGCACTGGGTTTGCTTTCTAATTCTGCCACCTATATGCTGGTTACCCTTGAGTGATTAATTAACCTCTGTGTCTTAGTTTCCCCACATATACAATGAAAGTAGACAAGCTACCTGTCAATGTCCATTTTAGGGCTGTGATGAGGATTCAAACAGGATAATCTATGAAAGCACCTAGTAAATAGTAAAGCACTAAGTGAACTTTGATGTTTAATATTCATCAAAAAATTATTCTTAGGAACAGAATTCTTTTCCCATGTGAGGGAAAGAATTATTAGAAGGGTTTTGGGTCAATACAAAAACAAACAAAGAAACAAATAGGCAGAGCTATAAGAAAACTAGATAATTTTAAAGATGGATCTAGCCCAAGCTCTTCATTTACCAAGGCTCAATAAAGTTAAGTGACTTGCCCAGGGTCTCATAATGGGTAAGTGGTAACAGATGCAAAATTAAAGCAAAAAAGAGGACAGCCAGCCAAAGAATGAACCCTGAACCAAAAACTCCTAACCAAATGAAAGCTCCCCAGAAGAGTTAAAGGCAAAAATTGAAAACCTAGCTCAGAGTCTGTAACATAGCAGATTATCAATTAATATCAGTTGACTGATTAACCACCGTTCCTGTCTAAGCATAGAGAAAAAAGACAAAAATAGGCATGCTTAAAAAAAAAAGACAAACGAAAACAATTAGAGCAGAGTCAGCAGCAGAATTCCTCTTGAAAATGGAGTTGTAAGAATTTAAATTACTGAATTAGGGAGGGTGTGAAAAAGGAAAGAAAACAAAGGAAGAAAGAGAACAGTCCAGTATCTGATAAATGTGTCAAGCAGACGTGCCTAAATGTGGCTAAGTCCTCTCCTCCTTGGGATAATTTTGAAAGAAATGAGGGCACAGGGAAGAAAACAAGGTCAGGGGTCTTTTCTCCGTTCCATACAGGAAATTTCCTCCGTGAAAAGGGGGAACAAAACCCTTTTTAAAAATACAGTTCTGTCAATAAAAATGAACAAAAGTTCAATTTAAATCAAGTAACCAAAAATATCACACTATTTTATTTTCAGAAGTCATCATTTATCCCTAATAGGTAATCCTAATTTCTCAAGATGACCTGTATAAGAATCACTGCCCTGTTTTGTATCACTTTAAATCCAAATAAACCAACTTTAAGAAGGGTCATACACTGAAAAATAGCATCACTGAACACAAAGACAGAGGTACTTGTGATTCTGAGAAATAGAAAAGATTGTTTTGGTTGTGAGAAAATCTAACAACTGCCTACAATCAAAGACATAAAGGATTGCCCAGGTATAAATAAACCAGGTAAAAATTTCTATAAACCTTAGCTAAGTTGAGGTTTGTTTCATGCTCCCTCTGTTTAAAGAAAAAGTCAGTCACGGTAAGAAAAACAGAAAATACTCCAAAAACAAAAGCTCCCAAGCAAAATAAACAATTCATAAGAACAATAACACACTAGCTTTGAGAAAGCTGCTTGGGGTCCTGACGCAGGAAAATATGTTTATGTTTACAAGGAAAGCATGAAAGAGAATTACGGACCCTCTCATCAGGAGAGACTAAGCCATCAGGATGCAGCGAGGTTTCCTTGAACAGAGCTCAGAGACAAAGAATCACAGAAGAGCATGCATATTAAAAAAAGAGAAATATCTGACAAATGATAGCCCAGCCCCACAAATCCAGATAACATGACATTCTACTTATTAAAAACATCAGTCTTGGAAGACTTCAGGCACAGTAATTTTGAAAATGTACACAAGTAAATTAAAACCAGGCTTATGATTCGTCTTATTGTAAGTCCCTCACCCATATCCCTCTGCAAAGCTGATGTGAAATTCCACATTAAACAAAAAAGAAAAAGTCAACATGGACATTGCTGATTTTCAGCAAGAGCCTCAAGTTTTGCATTTTTTAATTGGAACGTAGTCTGAAAGTCTTTGTGCTTATGAAGAAGACACATACTTTTCTAGGAAAATTGGTTCTGGAGTAAACAGAGAAAATATACCTACTGCTAGGAAGCATGTGGGAAAGTTTTGTTAATTTAGCTAAACCACTTGGTAGCAGACATTTTAGGACCTGTTTATGGCTGTGTTCTTTATCCCTGGACACAGATTATCAATTACCAATTATCACAGTCCTTTAGTTTACGGAGGTAACAGGAGGTAATGCCAAGAGAACTGGACAAAGAGCCCGCAGACACAATCTCTACAACTACACAGTGTATGCCTCATTCATCTTCAGTTCCTTCATTTATGAAACAGCAAAAAATATTGGCCCTCCCTGAACATTGCTGGGAGGATCAAAATTCCAAATGAGATAAAATGTCAAAGTTATTTTTAAAACTGCGAAGCCCTGTATAACTGTGTCAGCTTCGATTCCTTCCTAGAGGATGTTGCACAAGGACCCAGTGGGGCCATGTGACACTAGAGAACCATAGAACAAGTTCAATAATTCTCCTGCATCTAGATCCCTCATTGCCTGTCACAACTTTATAGCCCATTGCTTTATGCCTAGGCAAAGTAAGGGACCACAGGTTTGGGGTGACTGCAGTGATCATTGGAAGGCCCCAGAGAACAAAACCCACTCTTGCTGAAACTTGGAACTCCAGCTAGAGATTTTGTCCTTTAGCTTAAGGTTTTTTAGGCACTTGCTCTATTGCAAATGACTTTGAAGGGCTAACATGTTTAGTTTGTACCAGTCATTAACATCTTAGCATGAATGATTTTGACCTATTACTGAGAGTAGTTTTGATAAGGAATATAAGAAAAGTATAAAGATATATCACGTCCATTGCCACCCTTAAAAACCCCCATTCCCAAGCACACACGGAATATGAACATTCTTTCACTTCTCCATGGCCTATTACAGGGAACATGAATCTGAGAAATCACTAACATCCTTTAGTGATTTTAATGTGATATCATGTCCTTGAAAGGAATGTTTTTTAAAAGACAAAAAGAGGAAACAAACACAAAGGAATTAAATACTAATGGTGGAATTTTAGACAGAATGACTCCTGGATGAAAGATTTGATGTATTCCTCAGGTCAATTGTAGGTAGCTATTTACTTCCCCTAAGTGGAGATCGGAACTAACAGTGGAATTTTGGCATCTCTGAGTATGCAATGAATGACTCTAAAAGGAGAGTTAAAATGAAAGGTTAGGTCTTCACAATGAAACACTCTCCCCAAACTGAAGTCTGGCAGATATCACCAGCAACACTCCTGACTATTTTTAATGGCTAGGAGGATGCTTAAGGAAATGTCAATCTCTAAGATTATCCCAAGTCTCCTCTGCATAAATAATAACATCATTACTGACAGATTCTTGGATCTTCCTTTAAACATGCAGACTAGTCAAAATGAAATACTTATTAGAGAAAGATTGGAATGGGTGAAACTGGAAATGATCACTCAAAATAAGAAAAAAAATCAGCCTCATTAAGAGGGGAAAAAATATGGGCACACTGAGCTAGCCAGACACCAAAAATATGTATGGTTAAACAGCAAAGCAGCAATATTGTGTTGGCATCATGGCCTTTGAGGGTGCAATGACTCAAAAGAGACTGCCAAAGAAGCTAGTGCCAACCCCCCCAGTACATGCTCAGAAGGTTTCTAGATGCCCAGGAGTCACGGCAGGTGGACAATATTATACCAGGTGGGAACATCCTCTGACTTATGATCAGTGTATGCCCTAAAGCCTCAGGACTTCCTAGTGCTCATTATTTTTACTCTAACTCTGTTGCTGCAAACGCTATCCTCATTCACATGAACACCTAATCTTTCCGAATTGTCCTATGCTACCTGTAGCAATTATCTCATGATTAAATTTCTAAAGTTAATTGTTAAGTTTAAAAAAAAAAGATTTTTATTAGTTTAAAATTTTTCTACCTTTTCATTTTACCAAATGTCCTTTATTTCTTTATTATTAGAAAATAGAAATAAAAGCATCCAATTCTCCTTCTCTTCAACATTTATTATTTTATAGCTCTTATCAGATTTCTACTTTTTTTCTCCCAGCTAAAAAGTCCCAGACATTCACCTCTGGGCTCCATCTTCCTACACTGACTGTAATTATTTTAGCTGAACTTCTTTAAATTGCTTCTTGTCTAGCACAGTCATTTTTGAGACGAAGAAGATACAATGAAACAGGCCATTCAAAATTTGGATATGTACTTTGTAAAAATGAACACAAATTTATCTTATTGTTTACTAAAACCCATCTCAACCAGGACAGTTTCTTATTTACTTATTCGATTACACTGCTCTTGAAGAAGATGTATTCTTTGAACTGTCCATAATGGTGTCTACGTGCTTTTCCAAAAAGGTTAGAACTAATTCAGTACCCATACAGATATTATTTAAATTATTTATTTCTGAGATTCATTAGAATCATACATAAAATCTCAAGGTAAATATTTATCTTTGGTGTGTTCATCTATATCGTTAAGTAAAATGTCTAAGTGCTTCTAGATTTCCCTGATTATGGGTTTTGAATAATCCACTACTCCTTTACCATAAGCACTAGATAATTATGATGAGAGACAAGCCCTTAACTCCTTCAAAGGAAAACTATCCTGCCCCTGTTCTCCACTGATAAAGCCTCCTTAGGCAGCCATATTTTATACACATGATTCTGCTCTACTCAGCTACTGATAGTCAGAATACAGGCAAGCACCAACCTGTGGGCAGACAATTCTTAGCTCACCAACAGTTTTACAAGGTGACTTGGCACAGGGATGCACTGGGACAATCAAATTCTTACTTTGGGGAATTTGAATTCGAAAGTATAGAAAGAAATAAGTAATTAAGAATAGGAACTAAAGGAAAGACGGCAGCGGCGACGCAGAAACGGAGAGGAAGGCGTGGGACCGGCCCAGCTCTGGGAGCTTTGTGAGTGACCCCCAGCCCAGCCCTGCTTGGGGGGCAAAGGCCCGCCCGGCCCCCGCTTACCACACCAGGCTAGGCGCCTTCATCAGCGCTGCCTCGATTTTCTCTGGGGGGGGCGGAGCCGGCCGGCTCAGATCAGGCAACCCAGCCATCTTCGCTTGGCGTGGCTCCTCACTGAGCCATGCCACTTGTGTGCCTCAGCGTGGGGCCCCCCGGGGCCTGTGGACCGGCCATCAATCCCACTCCACCCGTGGATCTCTGGCGGGGCTGGTGGCGTGGGGAGCCCCCGGCCAGCGTCAGGAGGGCAGGGAAGAGGATCCCGGCCAGACTGTCACTCCACCACACCTGGGGCTTCGGCCCCAGGTAAACTCCCTGCTTCCAGAAGGCAGATACCATCTCTGTGGCCTTCAGTTCAGAAAAACCCCAGACTGATTTCTGGTCGGGAGAGGGGTGACCGGGGTGCCCCCCGAGCCCGCTGGATCCTGACAGAGAGCTGACGGCCTGAGGGCGCCGAGCTGGCTCACGCTGGGGGGATTCAAAGAGGAACTGTGTGCTGTGGGATCCTCCCCCGGGGCGCTCACGCCCTGGTGTGGGAGATAACTCAACCACACAGGGGGCCACAATACCAAGGGGAAGGTGGGATGCCCAGAGAGGACCTTGACCAGGGCCGCAGGAACGCCCACAGTGTCCATGGAGGAGGCCTGAGACCCCTTCAGGGCCGGGCGGGGCTGAGAGACGAGGATTGCAGAAGACACGCCCCAGCCCTGTACTGAGTGCACAGAGAGGGGAGGGGTCCGGCAAAGGAGGAGGAGTCTCGGAAAAAAAGACGCACCCTCCGGGAGGCCCCATTGTGTGTACACAGAGAGGGGAAACGCCTGGATAGCGAGGCGGAGACTACAGATCTCACACACCCTGTCGGGCCGGCAGGACAGGATCCAGCTGCCAGGGCCAGAACTCAAGGATCAGGGAGAACTCCCAGAGCTGACCAGAGAGGAAACTTCTCGGTAAGGCCCAAGTCCCGAGGCAAACACACATATAGAACACTAAGGGCCATCTGAACAGACACAGAGTAGGCAAACCAAATTGACAAACACAGCCATACCTTAGTTAGCCAGAGGGTCAAACCTGCACACAGTGAAACTCACTGCCAAAATGAGTAAACATCCAAAAAAAGATACCAGAAATGCAAAAAAACAAGAAAGTACACCACCAAAAGTTAATAAAGCTCAAACTCTAGATCCTATAGAACAAGAAGCCCTTGA
>NW_007727791.1:0-9511 GCF_000696425.1 Galeopterus variegatus
GCGGCGGCGCTCCCGCCGAGTGTTCGGATCCCATGTGGAGACCGGTTCCCGCTCACTGGCCGAGTGCGGTGCGGGCGCAACACCGAGGGTTGCGATCCCGTTACCGGTCAGTAAAAAAGACAAAAAGGAAAAAAAAAAGAAGAAGAAATAAAATTCTCTCTATCTCATAATCTCAAAGTTGAAAAGAGAATGTAGATTTAAGACAGTAAAGATATGTAGAAAAATGTTAGTTGTTATTGTCTCTGGGTAATGGGCTTATGGGTGCTTTTTATTTTTCTCTTTATTCTTTCCTCTGAGCACATACATGTGGTTTCTAAAATAGAAAATGTATTAGTAAAACAAAACTTTATTCATTGATAGTTCGAATTAAACATCCAACCTAAGAAAAGCTGATGCCACATAAGGATTTCATAAGAAAATTCAATGTCTATACAAGATCCATAGTTTATCCTAAGAAACACATTCATCCAAAATGCCAACATAGTTATTGTAGCCACAAATTTTATTGTGACAATAAGTTAAGAGTGGTAAGACTGGAGGCTGAGATGTTGATTTAAAGATGGAGCTAAAATGTTTTATTGCAGGATTTGCTTATTAACAGAGCTAATTAGTTCAATTACATTTATATATTTTTGTTACTAAAAATATGAATTTTAAAAATACAGTGCATTTAAAAGAAAGAATTTTTCATGTCTTTACAATTTGATCAAGTTATGACAATGGTTCAAGGAAACTCATTTAAAAAAAAAACAGTGGAAACACCAACATATTGATTCCTATTCAAGATCTGTCAAAAGATCAAGGACCAAAGCAAATTTCACATTAATGTATTAGTTTATAAATATATAGATTTCCCCAAAACAACTTCTATTTCAAGCTATATCTTAAAATATTCACAATGTTCATTTTTAAATTTCTATATAAAGATCTGTACTATTTACCAAGCCTGCATATAGAAAGACAAATTTTTGAGGCAAATATTTTATGGTTCAATTATTATTATCTTGCAGTCAAACTAATACAGAAGTATTAAGAGGTTACTTATGTTAACATTTATTTATGATGGAATGTGATTCTGTATAATAGTGACTAGTGGGAATTTTGTCAATATACTCATCTTCAATCTAAGGGGTCGCTAATAATAAATCATGCCTTTTCTGATTTACAACTGAGATAAAAAAAATATTATGTACATGCAGATTTGATTCCCTCATTTATTCATTTCATGGATATTCACTGAGCACTGATTACGCAGCAGATGCAGCACTAAACAAACAGAGCTGGTTCCTGCTGAGGGATCTTGCAGGACAGAGGAGTAAGCCAGAAAAACAAGTCAACACGACATAGTGTGATAAACATCACGATGGGAGTTCAGTATGTTTTGAAGTCCTATAGTTGGGGTCAGGCTGCCTGAAAGGTCTATGACCCTGGCAGGAGAATTGCCCATGAAAAGACTGGAAAAAGTCAGTTATGGCTGGAACTATGTCGTGAGGGTAAAAGTGGTATGCGTTGTTGGAAAGATGGCAAAACCCTTTCAATCTGTGCAGCAGTTTGGACTTTATCCTGAGAGCAATAGGAAACCTTTGAAAAATTGTATGTAGAAAAGGGAAATGCTTATACTTGCATTTCAAATCACTAGATAGAGTGTGGAAGAGAATTTGGAAGGGAACCAGCCAGGAGGCTACTGCAGTTGTGTGGTGGCCTAGATAGGGAGGTGGTGAAGCATGTAGAGAAGTGGTTGTCCTTGGGAGACATTTAGGAAGAAGAATCAATAGCACTTAGTGATTGAGACTTCAAGAGTGAAAGAGACAGGAGGTGACCAGATCGACAGGCTGCCAAACTTGGTGCCCCAAATCTTTATTTTTATAAAATATAGAGAACTTCAAATCGATGGTCACTAAAAAAGAAGCTGATACCTAAAAGAGTTCTCTTAATAAAATGTTCTATAATTCCCTTTTAGTCATTAAGGACAAATCCTTTTGATAAACTTTACTTTTTACATTGAGTAGATTTTTCTTATTATGCATTTTAGTAAATATTAACAAAACCATGGGGTTGGGTATCTGGACTCAAGCTATAGAGCAGAGTAACATTAAGCAAACAAAACTGAAATTTTACAAGCCCACTTTTCCTTATCTTTGTAAGTACAAGACTTTTTCACCTGACCATTATTTGAACAATACTTATTTACCCACTTTATCTCCAAACTTCAACAAAAACATACGACTTTTAAAAGATAAACTGGCTATTAATCTTGGGTGTGGAGGTAACAATTCTTTGTTAAAACTCTTAGCAGAGTCTTCTCAAAATCAACTAACATTTGAGTGTATGTAATATAACCTAAAAGAGCACCTCTCATATTAGTAGCTCAATAAATGTTAGATGAATCTGAAGTAATTCAGTTGGTAGAGAATCTCTGTTTTGGATCATGAAGATACTGCATTTAACATCAATTTGAAACTAGCTGTAAAGAGTTCTCATTATGGTGGGCATTAACCTTAAAAATTAATCATGGGGGCCGACACCGTGGCCCACTCGGGAGAGTGTGGCACTGGGAGTGTGGTGGCGCTCCTGCCATGGGTTCGGATCCTATATAGGGATGGCCGGTGCGCTCACTGGCTGAGCGCGGTGTGGGTGACACCAAGCCAAGGGTTGTGACCCCCTTACTGGTCACAAAAAAAGACAAAAAAAAAAAATTAATCATGGGCTTCATTATTTACCCAATGTCTGTCTACTCATTCATGTGCTCAGTAGACAGAATGCCTCCAGATTAGACATGGATCCCAGCCACAGTTTTACCATTATTACTTGGGCAATCTTGTACAAGACTTAACCAGCAATTTAGTCACAATTTCTTCACCTGGAAAATGCCATGACTTCCCCACAGGGTTATTATGAGGATCAAGCTCTAATATATATGAAAAGATAAAACCTAATATAAATAGGAGATAAGCTGACTTCGTGATTGTGTGCTAAATAAGTGTTTTTATTAGATATGCTCTCTCTATGAAAACTGGTACGAGAGCTCATATTGATTTGAAATACAAATACTTTGTAAATAATTTTTGTTGTTAATTTATTTACACCATTAAAATATACCTGCACATATATGTAGGATAATAGTTTGTTTTGCAAGTATTCTAAGAAATGGAGTGGATGTACACCAAAATGCATAAATAAAATAATCTTAGAGTATGAATTATTTATAATAAGTTTCCTCATCTCAGGGAAGAAACCACTATTTTTATTTATTCAAAGTTAGGATCTTATTTTTGTAATAAGAACTGTGCTATTGTCCAATTGTGTCATTCTTCTTTGGCAATCTGCTAGTGTTGGGTTAGCACGTGAATAAAGTAAGGCTCTTTCCTTAGTAAAACTAAAAGGCCACAAATGTATTTATTAAAAGCCAGCAATGCAACTTCATAACTATCAGGATGGCTAAAATAAAAAATAGTGGCAACACCAAATACTGGCAAGGATGTGGAATGACCGGACCCCTCATATATTGCTGGTGGAAATGTAAAATTGTTACAGCCACTCTGGAAAATCATTTGGAGGTTTCTTATGAAAGTGAGCATGTAATATCAATCTAGTAATTGTACTCTTGGCCACCTATTCCAAAGTTATGAAAACTTACATTCACACAAAAACCTGTATACTAATGTTCAAAGTAGCTTTATCTGTACTAGCAAGTTACTTAAATCAGCCCAGGTATCCTTCAGCAGGTGAATGGTCAAACAAACATGATTCATACGTACGGCAGACTACTACTCAGCATTAAAAAGGAAAGTATCCTTACATGTACATCCTGGTGAAACTCAAGAGAATTATGCTGAGTGGAAAAAAAAAAAAAAAAAAGCAATCCCAAAGGATTGCATATTTTATGATTTTGTTTATATAAAATTTTTTAAATGGCAAAATTACAGAAATGGAGGACAGAATAGTGGTTGCCAGGGGTTAGAAATGGGCTGGGCGGGGCCGGCCCGGTGGCGCACTGGATAGTGCGCCGCTTGGGAAGCGCGGCGGCGCTCCCGTCCGAGGGTTCGGATCCCACATACAGACCGGCTCCCGCTCACTGGCTGAGCGAGGCGCGGGAGCAACGCCGAGGCTTGCGATCCCGTTGCCGGTCCCCGGTCCGGTACGGGGGCAACACTGAGGGTTGCGATCCGTTGCCGGACACGGAAAAAGACAAAAGACAAAGAAAAAAAAAAAAAAAAAAGAAATGGGCTGGGCTTGAGAGAAATGTGGGTGTGGCTATAAAAGGGAAATACCGTGGATCCTGGTGGAGGTGCAACTGTTCAGTGTCCACACACACACATGCATACATACACACAAGTGCAATGAAACTGGGGAAACCTCAATAAGACCAGTGGATTGCATCAATGTCAATATTTTGATTGTGATATTATACTATAATTTTTTAAAATGTTGCCATTGGGTTAATTAAGCAAAATGTACAAGGGATATCTGTGTACAATTTATTACAACTATGTGTGAATCTACAATCATCTTTTAAAATTTTTAATTAAGAAATCATAATTTGCATGAATAGTATTAAGAAAACTTAACTGTATGCATAAATATAGATTGTAAATTGACAAACTCCAAAAAATAATTTTTATTTTATTTTGTACAAAAAGAAATACTAGATGACCATTTTTATACAAATTTTCTTATCAATCGATGTCATACCCAAAAGAATTCATTAAACACACCTCATTAGTTTTCCTTCATGATGTGTTTTGTTTCAATCAACTTTTACCTGAAAGCAGCATATATACTTTGTTATAAAGGGTTCCCATGTGCTAATAAATGTCAGGGCTAGAAGTCCTGTTGTTTATTCAGCTCAGAAATAAGAGAGGTTTATAACTGAACTACACTTACTAATTCATTTATTGACTTTGTAAAACAATTATTTTACATATAGTTAGAATTAATGATCCCAAGAAAGCCAAATTTCAAAATAGAACATTGATGAACTTGGTTTTTATTAACGTGGTTAGTAAAATAGATCAAATAGATTTTGTTAAGGTCTTAGATTTTTTTTTTTATTTTGTTAAATTTACTTTTTTTCCTCCTGGGTTATATTTCTCCGACTGCAAAAAAATAAGTATTTTAATGAAAGAGTGCTATTTGGATCCTCAAAAATTTGAGGACCTCTCAGAATTTACAAGCATGTAGTACAACTCCTATGGAAAGCAATATGGAGGTTCCTCAAAAAATTAAAAATAGAGCTACCTACCATATGATCCAGCAATCCCACTTCTGGATATTTATCCAAAAGAATTAAAATCAGGATCTCAAAGATACATTTGCACTTCCATGTTCATTGCAGCACTATCTATAATAACCGACATGTGAAAACAGCCTAAGTGTATATTAAGAGATGAATGGATAAAGAAAATGTCATATACATACAGTGGAATATTATTCAGCCTTAAAAAAGAAAGAAACCCTGCAATATGCAACAATAGGAACTGAATGAACCTAGAGGACATTATCCTAAGGGAATAAGACTTAGCATAAGCATAAACATAAAGACAAATACTGCATGAGTCCACTTATATGAGGATCTATAATAGTGAAAGTCATAAAGAGTACTTGGTGACTGCCAGGGGCTAGGAAGCCAACAGGTATAAAATTTCAGTCATGCAAGATCAATAAATTCTAGATATCTGCTGTACAACATTGTGCCTATAGTTTACAATACTAATTATACAACATTATGCCTATAGTTAACACTACTAATACGTATTGTACACTTAAAAATCTGTTAAGAGGGTAGATCTCATGTTAAGTGTTCTTACCACAGTAAAATAAAATAAAGCAAATCTGAACTTATTTCTTTTTCTTTTTTTTTTTCTTAAAGATGACCAGTAAGGGGATCTTAACCCTTGACTTGGTGCTGTCAGCACCACACTCTCCAAAGTGAGTGAACCGGCCATCCCTATATGGGATCTGAATCCATGGCCTTCGTGTTATCAGCACCACACTCTCCCAAGTGAGCCACAAGCCAGCCCTGAACTTATTTCTTAAACATTTCTCTTAGGTGTGCTAGCCATGACTTCTCCTATCTCTGCTTCTGACATCTTGATGGAGATTAGTAGCCAGGCCAAGTCATAGTAGACTGAAATTTTCAGATTACTTGGAACTACTGAACAAGAGCCATCATTTGTTATATAACCACTTTAGTAATAGGTTTTAGAGTATAAAGGGTTAAAATGTAAAGATTACTCACATAAGCCATGAGCAAGAAAAGTAGAATCCTAAATTAGAAGTGAAAAATATCATACACATCAATTTCAGCAGAAGCTCAAAGATAAGTCATGCAGCAAGTTAATGGCCAAGTCAGATTAGAATTCCTTAAGTGATCCTTTCTTCCTCCTCTTCCTTCAATGCTCGGTAAACTTCTATTTATTTTTCAGGGCTTAGATCAAATTCTGTTAATCTCACCTGGATCACAGGCAGAAATAATCACTCCTCCCTTTGTTCCTGTGGTGTTTCCCATTATTGAATCATTTATATATCAATTTGTTCTTTCACTCAACAAATATTCTTGAGCAAAGACTATATAGCCAACACATAGTGCCATGAAGAAAAACATCTCTATGTGTCCAACACATAGTGCTCTAAAAAAAGTCTCCGTCCTTGTGGACCTGGTAGGGGTGGACGGAGAGACAGATAATATGCAATATTTTAAAAAGTAAAATACAGGGCTGAGCCTGTGGCGCACTCGCGAGAGTGCGGCGCTGGGAGTGCAGCGACGCTCCTGCCGCGGGTTCGGATCCTATATAGGAGTGGCCCATGCGCTCACTGGCTGAGCGCAGTGTGGGTGACACCACACCAAGGGTTGCGATCCCCTTACCGGTCACGAAAAAGACAAAATAAATAAATAAATAAATAAATAAAATACATGTTAGTTGCAGAATGTTAGATAAGTAAAAGAAAGTTAGAGGGAAAGGGGGATAGAAATTGTGCATTGGAGATGTGTTTGTAAATCTATATAGGACAACCTGGAAAAATCTCAGTAGGAAGAATAACATTTGATTAAACATCTGAAAGAGGTGAGAATATGTTCTCATAATTAATTGGGCAAGTCTATTTCCCTCTACAGGCTTAGATTTTTCAAGGTTAAGGACTACACCTTAATCATTTTTGTATGCCAGCATCTAAGGAGCTACCACATAGAAGGAACTTAGGAAGTATATGTTGAACAAAAAATCTCAGGCTTCCTAATTTTTTAAATAAAAAAACTCAGGTTTTTCTAATTTTTTTAATTTAGGAAACTCTGATTGTCTTTGAACTACACTAGGCTTTTAAAAATTCCTAAGTTTGAATATGATACTGACATAAATCAGCAGCATACCTAGAACTTCCTACATCTTCAGTGCTCAACAATGGAATTTAATAGGGGTATGATTTTCCAAATGTCATCCAACACCTTCAGGGTACAGATGAAGGAAGATGAATCCTAAGAATGCTGAGGGACAAACCCAAGACCACACATAGAGTGAGCTGATGGACCCCTAAATCTACATTTTTACAACACAGAAAGGATGAGTTCTGAATAAATATAGTTTATGAATTTCTGTCTCTCCTAATTCTGATATTGTTCCATGTCTTATGGTTATTTTAAGTATTTTTCCCACAATATGGCCAATTTTATATTTAGCACTACTGTCACTCATAGGAGTATGAGCAATTTCACTCACAGCTCCCTTGTACCTGTGATACAGACTGTTTAAGACATTTTTACCATCAAATACCTGCCTGCAGTAATACCTTATGTCCCAGTAAGTCAATATACAAAGAAGAACTCCCTGAGAGTCTAAAGGAAACTACAAAAATGGGTTTACTTTGGACTTAAAATACCACTGCAGATCTGCAACTAGCATGACCACTTAGTCTGGGAAGATGAAATGGCCAATTTCTTGGTATAAAATGGAAACAGTACATATGGCTGAAAGCCATATTAGAAGCAAAATTACTAGTACTACTTATGTGCTGTTACAAATTGCAGATAAAGATGATTACTCATATTACAGTTATCTAGTTTTCATTATAAGGACTAAATGATTTAAGATTATGGAAAAGCCAGACCAAAGGAAGAGTACAGGACAGATACAGTAATGAAACATTTACCATTGTTGCTCACTATTAAAAACCTTTCAGAGACTCATCATAGACTGGGTACTGACTCTGGTTGTCATTTGGGATAATGTATTTGTGAGTGCATTGATTATTGGTACCCAAAATACCAATACTTGCATTCTGTGTCCTTCAGTGATTCTCCATTACCCTCAAAAAAAAGCCCAAACTCCTTAGTATGAGATACAAAGGTCTTCCTGAGCTGGTTGCCCTCTCCCTCTCCACAAATTCCACACCCTCTGCACTTTCCTGAACATGACATGCTTTCAACGCCTACTCCAGTCTCTTTGTGTGCACTCTGCTCTCTGCAAAAATATACTCTCCCTGACCTCCCAACAGGGCAAATTCTCTTAAAATAGTTTGTGTTATCTTCATTTGGAAGCCTTTCCTGAACCTCACTGCCCATCTTCCTTGAGTTAGGCACCTCTTCCCCTTCTAAATACCATTACTGTTGAGCTTACCACATAGTATTAAAAGATTGTTTATATATTTGTCTTTTGCACTGGACTAAAACTTCAAAGCAAAGTGTTTTATTCATATTTGAATAAGCAATAATATGGAACTGAATACTAAAATAACAGTAACTAATATTTATTGGGTAATAATTGTCAGGCAATCTTCTGAGATTTCAATTATTTAATCTTCTTAACAATCCAATGAACTACATAACTATCATTAGTCCCACTTTATAGATAAGAAAACTGAGGTAAAATCAGTTTAAGTAAGTTTACTAAGATTACAAAGCTAGTAAGTGACAAAGCCAGGGTCTGAACCCAAGCACTCTGACTTCAAAGTGTCTGTTCTTCACCAGTGTACTATAGTTATTTCATGTATATACATATATATTCATGTGCTTTTAAGTAAATAAATATATGCCTACAAATATATATATATAACTTGAATTGTATACATATGCCTATATATTTACTTGTATATATATCCCCAAAATACTGGCTTTTGAGAATGAACTCTAAGCAACAGTACAAAGTAAGCCACTTCAGTGAATTAGAAGCTTTGACAAAAGACTATCTGTTATCCTCGAAATTGTCTTACTTCCCACTGACATTTCATAGTGTCCTAGATAATAACTTACAGAACATAATATTAATGTACATAGATTGTATTTACACATAAATTTCAGTATGCTTAACATGGAAAATGATATAGCTTGGACAGGAAACAGGTTATTTAGAAGAAGCAAGGTTTTAAAAAAAGGGTAAAAATGCACATGGAAACAAAAAAGTTACAAGATAGCACACTGTCTCTTCCCTAACTAACTGTCCATCCTAATCCCTGCTTATAATTTTTTGTATTGCCTACATATAAAATAACTAAATAATACTAATTATTATGCTGATGTGGA
>NW_007727791.1:9773-12722 GCF_000696425.1 Galeopterus variegatus
TAGATAATAACTTACAGAACACAATATTAATGTACATAGATTGTATTTACACATAAATTTCAGTATGCTTAACATGGAAAATGATATAGCTTGGACAGGAAACAGGTTATTTAGAAGAAGCAAGGTTTTAAAAAAAGGGTAAAAATGCACATGGAAACAAAAAAGTTACAAGATAGCACACTGTCTCTTCCCTAACTAACTGTCCATCCTAATCCCTGCTTATAATTTTTTGTATTGCCTACATATAAAATAACTAAATAATACTAATTATTATGCTGATGTGGAGATATGGTCTTACAAAAGCCCATTCTCTACCTACTTAAGTATGAATACATTTACACTAGAGCAATATCTATGTCCATAAACTATATTTAGTAAGCACTGAGATTGTGTACAATTTTGGGTTCTCTCTTCTTTCAGACCTACGGTAGAATTGCATCTCCTCATACCAATGAACTTGGGCATAGGCATTTGACTTGGTCTAATCAATAAAATGTAAGTATAACAAGCAGAAGCTTTAAGAGCCAGTAGAACTTCAATGTGTTTTCTTTTCCTCTGGCACAACTGAATACTTCTAGATAGGGGCTGCTCCATCAGCCTAGGTAGAGAAATAAGAGCAATAACAAAGTGAAGCAGAGTATCCCAGCCATCCCTCAATAGACCTTTAAAATGAGCGAGATTTTCTAAACCCCTTGAGATTTGTGAGTTGTTTTTTTTTTTTGGCTGGGTAATCTAGCCAATCCTTAATGAAATTCTATATGTGCATATAATTTATATGTAAATATAGATGTCTATTTCAGAAAAAATACATCACATGTATAAATGAAATTGCTAGCATAAGAATTAGCAGTGTCCTGCTCTATTGCAAATACAATGTATATAAAAATATATCCAACATAAAACAAGTGATGTCTAGTCTATAATGCGTGATGATCAAAGAGTGCTGCTTATCACCTGCTCATGCTGAGAATTCATTAAGCATTTTTACTATTAAATTTGTAGAATGAGTTTTGGCTCCACTTTGCTGACACCATGAGTCATATCCATCAGTCTCCAACACGATGATAAATCACTGAATGATAAAATGGAAATGTTGATCATTACAGTTAAGTAACAGATGTACGACTAAATCTGTGCTCTCACAAGACATCAGGTCAAACACATCTTTCGGAGTGGAATGATTCTTCAGACTAAAGGGTGCAGCACTCGGAAGTCTAAATTTTTGTATGCTAGTTACTGATATAAACACTGAAATAGATTCAGGCTTCATCTACACAAAACAACAAATCTAAAATAATAGATGCACAGATAGATATTGTAAAAACTTCCCGTACTGCTTAGTTATAAAATAGCTAAGAAAGAAATAATGGTTTCTCCTTAATCTGCTGGATGTTCAAGTACTTTGTAGATATAAGTGTAACTACAAGTGACACACTTTACACAGCTTTGCAATATAATAACCAAATGCCACATCACGATGACTATTAAGAAATATATGGTTAGCATCACTTTCATGAATGAGGAAAATTGTATAATATATTTATTGATGTGTTGGTTAATGTTAGAGTGTGAGTTAGAGTTAATGTCAAAAATAACAGTAAACACATTCTAGTCACAACATAATATTCGTGAAATTTTATAATATTTATGGATCATCACAAATAGGAAAGAGGTTGTTTTATTTTTTAAAGAAACTCACTAATAAGGTATATTTAAACTAAAAAATACATGAAATATATGGAATATATATGTATATGAATTTCTTTTAAGGAAATTCTATGTTTTATTCTCTCATTTAACTTTTCCATATTAATTTGGAAAATCCTGACAGGCATTTAATGTTTGTTTTAAAGTATGCATAAGGCCTATCTACAGCATAAATGGTCTCAATGAATAATATTCTCCTTTCATATTCACATCTAAGTCTAAGAATAACTTAAGGCAACAATCTGTGTAGTTTTTATGATATAATAAAACTGTGATATATATTAGCTTAAAAACAAAAGAAGTGAATTAAATATAAATACGAATTATTAGCAGTTATATCACTTCCCACTTCATATTTATTTCATTTACAATCATTAAATTAAATTGCTTTTATATGGACATCATAATTTTTTTTACATATACATGAATATAAACTTTTATACTTATATGCAAATATTCATATAGTCCCTCAAAGATCTTTTATTGTTCAGTAAGTTGTAGATTCACAATGCTGAAATACACCTGCATTCTGTGATGATTGACTTCCGAAGTACTAGGTTTGGCAAAAGTTTTACAATTCTGTTGATCAAATTTGTATTCAGAAAAATTAGAACATCTCCAAATTAAACAAAAATTATAATAGAAAAAAAGTTAATTTTAAATAAAATGGCCTAAACTACTTTATTATAAAACCTCCTTTGTTTTTATAACACAAGAGAATCTTTATAATAAAATTAATGCAGCTAAAATTACTTAATACTTGAAGTAATATAACATGAGTAACTAGAACTCAGATAACAAATGTCCTTATTTATATTTAAAATTAAACTAATGGATGAGATGTAGAGAAGTTTTGCATTTATACCTACTCTGTTGGTTTCAAAGTTACATTTTTCAGTGGCGTGATAAACTTCGAGAGGTTAACAGCTGTCTTTAAGTGATGCCTCAGACCAAATTCAACTGCATCGCCTTTATAACTTTTTTCTACACAGAGTCCTCCTATAAATTTTAGAAATTACCACAGTGGATATTTTTAAAACCTAAAGTTAAGAAGATGTTTTAATATATAAGGAAGGAAATTACATCAAAGTAGTCGATGCATGGAGATAAATATTTATTGTGATACCTTTTCTGATGTTCTGATGAACCTGCACTGCTCTCAGTAGGGGAGGTTCCCGTGAGGGGCTTCTCTCTTCCCATGGCTTCTCTTCTACCCCGACTCCCTCAGCTTGCTAACGCCAA
>NW_007727791.1:13677-15704 GCF_000696425.1 Galeopterus variegatus
TTGGATGAACATAATCTTGTGTAGGTCACTCCAAAGTCAAGGCAATTAGCCAGCTGTCTCTCACATACCAGTCCACCATATCCTTCAAACTGATAAAACCTCTCTTTGATTTTCTTAAAGTCACACTCATAGTGAATTATGTCCGCACTCATCCCCCTCTAGAGGATGTGGGAATGGGAATCACAGCCTACCAGAATCTCTCTTCATAAATCTTCTTCCATCTCCCCCTCAATTCCAGTGAAACATTTAAGAGTCCCAATCCTAGTTTTCCCTTTGCTTCCTTGGGAATGTGGTTCCTGTTGTCTTCAAGTCTCAGCTGAAACTTACATTCCAAATATATTCAATTATACACACACACACCCATTCCAAATATATTCAATTACACACACACACACACACACACACACACACACATAATTTGAAGTGAGGAAACTTTTGTTTCACAAAGTAGCTTAAATACATCTCTATACAATGGTAGTGCATTTTCAAAACAGATCATAAAATGCTTAGCCCCTAATTGCCAAATTTTGTTAATCTACATTAGTCTGATGAACACGATACTTCCTTTTGCACTGGTTTATGACTTGTAGATACAGACTAAAGTAAATAGTATTCTTATAAGTGCTTTACAGCAAGCAAAGTCCTTGAACGTCTACTCCTTTACTTATTTGTAAGTGATTTCAATTCAGGGGAAAAGCCAAATAGCCACATATAAACCTGGCTGTATCATTAAAATAACCCAGAATATTAAACTGTTTCCGTATTCTATCCTATTTACTTAATTCAATAAGCCATTTTTACCCAAGTTTAATTTCATTACGGTGATCATAATTAATAGTGTTTGGAAGGAATACAACTGTAAAGCAGTTCTATAGTTTATATACCTTGTTTGTCTTATGTTTGCTAATGGAAAACATCTGGTTAATTTTAAAAGACAGTAACACAAACAATGTAGGAACAGCATGGTATAAAAGGGGCCCTAGACTTGAAATCATTATCCAGATCAGGTCTGTCTTCCAACATCTCTTATTATTTAGACTATTTAATAATTATTATCAAAAGTACTGTATTTTAAAAAGCATGTACTTGTATATGAACATCTACAAATGTATATACATGTATATAAAGATGTGCAATGCTTCAGTTATCTTCTGCTGATGATACAATAGCTATAATGATTCCCTTCCAGAAAAGAAAAATCCTCAAAATGGTAAAACGGGAGTAGAGCTCAGACAATTCATAGCTGTAGGAATCAGGTAAATGTACTTAATCTTCAGTTTCTGGTTTTATTTCATCAGTAAAATAGTCATAAAATACCAGTTGACTACTTTCTAGAGTTATTAGGATATGATAAGTTAATGTAGGTAATAATACTCCATAAAGTGGTACATATAGATAATATGGTTTTTCCATATTTCTAAACATACAAATAANGGGGCTTCTCTCTTCCCATGGCTTCTCTTCTACCCCGACTCCCTCAGCTTGCTAACGCCAAATTTCTAAAACCCTCCAACTCTGGATCACAGAGAGAGGAGTAGAAAAGTTCTTACTTGATAGGTGAGGATCTAGCGTTGGAGCTAGGTCATTTTGTGAGCTCTTTGGGGAAGACACATTCCCTCATTCCCCTGCACCATTAGTTGGGATTTTCTTCCCTGACATTTCCCTGACAAGGATGAATGCAACAATCTTACTTAGTGCCTAATTATCTTGTAGTATCTGCAGTTTCCATCTGCAAAGGTCATTTTGACCCTCTTGGACAGGACTTAAGATAACACCACACCAGCTCTTTCCTGCAGCCCTCATCTGGCTCATGGGAAAGACTTATTCTTTTTCTTGGATGAACATAATCTTGTGTAGGTCACTCCAAAGTCAAGGCAACTAGCCAGCTGTCTCTCACATACCAGTCCACCATATCCTTCAAACTGATAAAACCTCTCTTTGATTTTCTTAAAGTCACACTCATGGAGAATTATGTCCGCACTCATCCCCCTCTAGAGGATGTGGGAATGGGAATCACAGCCTACCAG
>NW_007727791.1:16828-20913 GCF_000696425.1 Galeopterus variegatus
CAATAGCTATAATGATTCCCTTCCAGAAAAGAAAAATCCTCAAAATGGTAAAACGGGAGTAGAGCTCAGACAATTCATAGCTGTAGGAATCAGGTAAATGTACTTAATCTTCAGTTTCTGGTTTTATTTCATCAGTAAAATAGTCATAAAATACCAGTTGACTACTTTCTAGAGTTATTAGGATATGATAAGTTAATGTAGGTAATAATACTCCATAAAGTGATACATATAGATAATATGGTTGTTCCATATTTCTAAACATACAAATAATACAAAGAAACACAAACTCAGAAATTCAAAACGACCTACCACATCTCATGAGAACTCATCTCTGAAACTTGCTTACTGCTATTAGAAATCCTTTCAGTTTCAACAGTAACATGTCTTACCACCACGAAGGCACCACTTAGAGTACTTTATGTAGAGGAATGTTTTGTGAAACTTCTCAATTGGCAGATTCATTGCCCTATTAGTGAAACGCTATAAAATTTATATATTCATTCTATATTCTTTTAACTAAGAACTTTAAAAAATCAAAATGATTTAATATTTGCAATTTAGCAGGCTGAATGCCTTTAGTAGGTAGAGGTGTCTTGCATACCAGAAGTTCATCTACAATTTGGAAGGTGATCTTTCTCCAAGAATTCTGAAATGCTGGAATAACTTTATATGGCTCTGAATTGCTCCATTCCCCAAACTCAGGGCTTTTCTAATATGACAAGTTTAATGAAATTCCAAGGCTCCAATTGTAGTATTTTAAACCAAATTGATAAATTGGATCCTTAACTTTAAATTTTCTGATCCTAATAAAAATATAAAGGTTAACAATTTCTTCCTACTCCTGCAATGTGCAGAAATTAGAAATGAGTACAGCATTTCTTTTTATTTTCTAGCTTTCTTTCTGTTTCATATGAATCTGAACTAGAAAGCATATTGAATTGATTTAAATTGGAACCCACAGAAGGAAGCTGGCTAAAAGACATGAAGGCTAACTCATAGTCTGTGAACCAGCCCGGTTTCTCTAATGATGTAGTTGTTGTCACAATAAATGCCTACATGCACAGATTTCTGTCTCGTTAGACATTTGGCTTGAAATAAACATTCAGAGAACTAAATCCAAACATCAAGTAGGCCAAAAGTTGCCTTAAACTCTGCCAACCTGATGCTAATTCAACTAGGAGTAACATGCTTTTTTGTTTCACAACAAATGACT
Source organism: Galeopterus variegatus (assembly GCF_000696425.1). Taxonomy (NCBI): domain Eukaryota; kingdom Metazoa; phylum Chordata; class Mammalia; order Dermoptera; family Cynocephalidae; genus Galeopterus; species Galeopterus variegatus. The sequence continues at coordinate 18,042 of NW_007727791.1, forward strand.
CTTTGAATCTATTAAACTGAAACTGATGATGATTTCAGGACCATTTCTGATGAGATCATTATCCTATTAAAGTAGATCTGGAACCTAATTTTCTTGTCAAACGTCACTTACCTACTTTGTAACCTAAAAGTGGAAGGAATGATTCAGGAACTGAAAGAGGAAATACTTTGGCTGTGTAATTTGATTTTTTTTAAAGTCCACTTTAACCACTTTTTTTGTGGATGCCTACTTTACAAGTAAGTTTAATGATTATTCCTTCTCTGAAATTAGCTCTAGACCACCTTCCTAAGGCTTCAAGAAAAGTAGGACAAACAATAAAATGTAGCAGCATAGCTAAAAATAATTTGCATAGGGCTCTATTTTTCTTGTGTGTGTCCCTTATCTTGGAATGCTGTATATTTCTATTTGCAGATCTTTCATCCCATACAGCTGAATAGAATGGCATCTAGAAAATGTGGGAAAATATTAGTAAATTAAGGACATAACACACAGTTATTTGGACAGAAAAAAAAAAATATGCCATACAGAAGATTTCTCCAAATTACTTGAAGACTAAAAGCATATACTTCTAAGGAAAGAGCCCTGTGTAACTCCACAGATTACAGACCCATGAAGCCAGTCATGCATGAGACCCTAACTAAAACTTTCTATTGCCTTCCATTTGTATGCGAATAGAATTGCAAGACATGGGGGTAGTTACTAAAGCATCTTTCCTTACCAACTCAGTCAATGGAAAGTTACCCTCCAGCTGGATCCACCCATATCTATTTATCTGCCACCTTAAAATTAACAAGCTGTTGAAAACATGGCAGCAAGGACAAGAAATAGGAGAATTAAGACACACATCAAGCCCTCCGGTTTCCTGCCTTTGTTAGAAATGCACAATAGTGTACTGTTTGCAACATTCTTTCATTCCTTTGTTAGAGAGTTCTGGCTCACACCCACTGGAGTCTTGCAAAAAGATGCAACACTTATTTAGGAAAGTAGGAGAATTAAGACACACATCAAGCCCTCCGGTTTCCTGCCTTTGTTAGAAATGCACAATAGTGTACTGTTTGCAACATTCTTTCACTCCTTTGCTAGAGAGTTCTGGCTCACACCCACTGGAGTCTTGCAAAAAGATGCAACACTTATTTAGGAAAGGGGTTCAGAAATATTTGCTCATTTTCACGATCTTTTCTTCCTGTATTCAAAAAGACAATAAAGATCTATAATATCTGAATTAAAACTTGAGTTTCAAACTGCCTTGTTCTTAAATCATTCAAGCCCACATAATACATTCACATAAAATATGAATAAAACCTTTAAAACCATGACAAGATTAATTTAACTCATGTATATGAACTTCATGAAACGCTCAAGTTCAACTCTTACATGATTATTAGCATTGTACTATATTACTGACGTATATATGAAATTTAGAGTCACACCAGAAATTGGGCAAGAAAGTTTATTACTCCTTCAATGCAGTCCATAGGCATACCTCGGTAACAATGACTCCTTTACCTTTCACTTATTGGCATGTTTTTCTTTGTTTCAAAGCTTGACTAATCCACAAGATAATATCAGCATATTTAATTTCATCAAATTCACTTTATTTGCTAAATGAGGATGATTTCTACTTCCTTTCATCCAAACTTTCATGATAAGGCATTTGATAAGACAGTATCACAAATTATTTTCCTACAGGAATATGCATCTAAGAGAAAATATACTAACTAAAGGAGAGGATATTTATATTTTAAAAGAAATTCTCAAGTATTCAAGTATCTCAAGTATTCAAGATACAAAGATCAAGAGATAGATTTCATCTTCCCAAATTTTGAATTACATACCATCAGTCCCATTTTAAGTTTCTTTGAAGTTTATTTTGTGCGTTTGCAGTTGAAACAAATGTTAAATAAATATTTCATTTATTTATTTATTTATTCCATACATTTTTAGCCATAGGAATTTGTGGCAGATATAGCAATATCTATCAGTATCTTAAAAGAAAAAAAATCAAGATTGTCCACTTCTTCACTTACTCTTATACTGCCCTAAAATACAAAACAAGACTCAATAAATAGATATCAGAAAGAGAAAAGGCAAGTAATGGCAATCTGAAGGATAACGACTAACTTGGGTAGTCATAGCTAATCTGTAATCAAGTTTTGATAGTTCTCAATGAAAACGATGGCTCCCCTGTATCTTTGAAACCTGATAAACTACTTCATCAATTAGTGTCTGCTTATTATAATGGATCTTTCCTGAGGGATACTTTGTTTTAATGACACAGAAATGATACACACTTTAATTTAAATTGGTACTTGTTATGGATGAAATGTTTGTGTTTCCACAAAATTAATATGTTGAGGATCTAACTTCCAATTTCATGGTATTAGGAGGTAGACACTTTGGGAGGTAATTAGGTTTAGGTGAGGCCATAAGGGTGGAGCTCCCATGATTGGATTAGTGCCCTTACAAGAAGAGAAAGACACACCAGAGTTTCCTGTCTCTGCCATGTGAGGTTATAGCGAGAAGGCAGCCACCTGCAAGGCAGGAAGAGGGCCCTCACAAAGAACCAAATTTTCTGACACCTCGATATTAGACTTCTCAGCCTTTAGAACTGTGATAAATAACTGTCTATTGTTTAAGCCACCCAGTCTACAGTATTTTGTTAGAGGCCCAGACAGACCAAGACTTCTCTGAAAAAATTATTAGAAAGCGTGCTGACGGGCTGGCCCTGTGGCGCACTCGGGAGAGTGCGGCGCTGGGAGCGCAGCGACGCTCCCACCGGTGTGCTCACTGGCTGATCACAGAGTGGGCAACAACACACCAAGGGTTGTGATCCCCTTACCAGTCACGAAAAAAAAAAAAAAAAAAAAAAAAA
>NW_007727791.1:22509-24340 GCF_000696425.1 Galeopterus variegatus
TATATATATATATATATTTGTCTTGAATGAATAGTATTATAATAGGCCCTGTTTTAAAGAGTTCAAGTTCATTAATATAGTAATATAATTGACTCACTTATTCTTTTTCCAATATTTCATTTATTTTTTGAGGACTTACTATGGGTTAGGAGTGAAACGCATCTCTTTAACTTTTATATATTTTATGCTTAAGGTATCTGAATTTATTAGGCAATCAATCTATACCTAGAACTGAATTAATGTCCTATTCTATACTTAATAGGACCTAAAATATTGTTTATATCTGAGATTCTTTAAAACTTCTTGTATTAAGACCCTATAATTAGCTCTGATAGAAAAGTTTTATTATATTTTCTTCTTTAAAATATAATCTCTACTTTTTTACACTATCTTACTCAGTGTATTTCTTAAATATCTTATGCTACACTAAAATGAATTCATTCTAAGTGCAAAGTTATAAAAATTATATTACTGAATATATTATGAAATCTAAGACACCTGGTAAGCTTTCAGAAAAGGTGCGGAGAATATCAGACATTCTTGCCTTCCTTTAATACATAAATAGATCATTGTGATATGTATTTACACTTTAGAGCATTCATACCTAAATCCAAATTTCAGAAATGTAATACACACTATTCACCAAAAATACAGTCAATTATGTCTTCTCATATACAAATGTATTTCTGTAAAACATTCCCAGAAGTAATTCAAGATCATGCAATTTAATTTTCCACTTAGGAAACTAATATATAAGACATGACAAGCCAGCCCACAGTTATGCTCAGGAATGCCCCTCAATATAAATAACATTAAAATCTTAGGGGTATATCTTAAATTTTTTCTATAAGTCATATACATTTACCTAAATTCTTTTGAAACCATAATGTCTGACTTATTTGGAGAGGTCTTATACTTACCTCTTCAAATGTATGCATGATGTGTTTTAATTCTGGGAGAATGGGATCTGTTCAAGTTTTCGAAATCAATAAATCAAAAGTTTGAATCATAGCCACACAGGACTTTATCTTCTCAAACAGAGGTTTTGCTTGTTCATTTTAAGCATGTCCTTCTATAGACGTTCCATTCTGCATCCTACTCAAAGGAACACTCTCATTATTTCTGAGGTCCAGTTCTAACAAATAAACCATGCTTCAGGTGTTAAAAGGAGCTTAGTGCAGTAACACTCAGACCTTCTTCACGGCATGCCTCAAACTTACCATTACTTGCTCAAGGGCTCTCTTTCCAGGCAGACGACAAGCATTATGAGGACAGAGGATATTCTATTCTTAGCACATGGCACAGTGCCTGGCTCAATAAATGTCTGCTGAAATAATAGATAAATAGATGAAAGCGATAATTTTATTGATTTTTTTGTGTGTGTTTAGAGATATTTTGGGATCCTGCAACCTTGGAGATTTCACTCTGGTCTCAGAGACCTAGATCAAATATTTGTAAAATGTTACAAAGGTGAGTCACATTATTATTTCCATTTGTTTTCAGTTTGTGGTGATGGTTTTTGTACCCTATAGTCAGATGTCAAATATTTTTAAAGCCTAAACAAAATTCACCAACCAAATGATCTTAATAGACAAGGTATGTATTTCAAAGAATTTCAGTGAAAATTGTGAAACAAGATATTAAAAGATCCTTACAAAAACAATGCTGCCTTCCCATGGCAGGTTAAATATGCTTAATTGTATATTCTACATTTTTAAAAGAGATTCTTCTTACAAGGAATGAAATTGAAACTTATCTGTCTGTATTCCACAGCCCTCCTGAAAAATCTCTGTAGGGTGACATTGACAACTGCCAGTAATCAAACTCTTTA
>NW_007727791.1:24900-47124 GCF_000696425.1 Galeopterus variegatus
CTGCTGGCAGCTGCTCAGTTTTTCTTTGGATTTTGCTGATAGCAGTGGAGTTTCTGAGTTTCTCTTTGTACTACCCACCTCTCAGACATGTGTGTGTTGAATAAAGACTGTTCCTACTTCAAGCTAGGCTCCAAGGACCTTTTTGCCGGTTACCTAGCTCACAGACCTGCGTGTGAAGGGTTTGTGACCCAGACTGGACAACGGACTTGAGGGGTCTGTGAGCTCCAGACCCAGCCCTAGCACTACACATATACTGTGAAGATGAAAACCAATGCTTTAAAGAAATTATTTAAGGACTGCTAAGTGGAAGAAGATATGAGATTTTCAAAACTACCCCCATTATCACACTTGAAACATTTGAAGATGTGAAAAACATGATTTTTAGGGCTCTCTGTTTGAAAGCATGGAATTTTGACTCTATTGCGTAGTTCTAGATAATAATGAATTGGAGTCAGCAGTGTAATCATAAGAGATTAAAAACTGAACCATTAGAATTAATAAATGTATTTGTAAATACTCTCAGAAGAGACTGAGACATTTAAAATTAAAAGTATATTATCTATACAACTTGATTCAAAGTTTATACTCAGAAGATATATAAGGCACCAACATGTAGAAAGAAGTGATCATCACAGGGAAGGCAAATATGATGTTGTCATGCCATTAATAGAAACATGCAGTTTTAAAGATGTCCCCAGTGATAATGCACAATTAAAATTTATCCAGTAAAGGGTCATGAAAATCAACTTCAATGTATATTGAGAAGTTAAAATTTTTTAAAAAAAGAAATATAGGGCCGGCCCGGTGGCGCACTGCTACAGTGCTTCGCTTGGGAGCGCAGCAGCGCTCCCGCCGAGGGTTCGGATCCCACGTGCGGACCAGTTCCCGCTCACTGGCTGAGCGAGGTGCGGGCGTGACACCGAGGGTTGCAATCCCGNCAATGAAATTGAAACTTATCTGTCTGTATTCCACAGCCCTCCTGAAAAATCTCTGTAGGGTGACATTGACAACTGCCAGTAATCAAACTCTTTATGCTAACAAATTGCATACATACAGTTAAATAATAATTTCACAATTTCAATTTTCTCAACACTTCTTATGTCATCTAGTCTTCTTGCTTTCTATATCTAGTTTTTTAAATAGCACAAGAATATATGAGAAAACACTTCTTTTGGAAGCTGTCATTTTGGGATGTCATCATAAAATAAGAATAGGGGATTTTACATCCTTTTTGTTTCCTTACTGTGGGGAAAATAGAATAGTTTAGTCACCCCCCCCCACCACCACCTCAGGTCTGCTTGGGTGTGGTGCAGCACATTTCTTGTAAACAAGCCGTGTGTGGGTGGAGTTAGTGCACATGCATGCCAATGTATCTTTTTAGTTTGTTGCAATCGTGTTTTTGAGTTTGTGAAGCACAGGCTGGCCAGTAGAGCTCGTGTCTAAAAATAGAACATCTTTACTCTGCTGGCAGCTGCTCAGTTTTTCTTTGGATTTTGCTGATAGCAGTGGAGTTTCTGAGTTTCTCTTTGTACTACCCACCTCTCAGACATGTGTGTGTTGAATAAAGACTGTTCCTACTTCAAGCTAGGCTCCAAGGACCTTTTTGCCGGTTACCTAGCTCACAGACCTGCGTGTGAAGGGTTTGTGACCCAGACTGGACAACGGACTTGAGGGGTCTGTGAGCTCCAGACCCAGCCCTAGCACTACACATATACTGTGAAGATGAAAATCAATGCTTTAAAGAAATTATTTAAGGACTGCTAAGTGGAAGAAGATATGAGATTTTCAAAACTACCCCCATTATCACACTTAGAAATATAAAATTTATTCCAGGTTTAGAAACTGCAAATGCTACTAAATATCAGATCACTAATTGTTCAATGGGATAATACATCATTTCTGTTTAATATTTGCTGTATGCTGGTGAATTATCACAAAAGCATTTATGCATTAAGACATAGGAAGAAATCTGTTGCTTTGCAAAGTCCACTGAAACAGAAATACAAATTAACAATTTGTCTTAAGCCACTTAGACAATACTAATCAATTGTCACCAGGTGTAATCTATGCACACCCAAAAACTTTTACTATGAAAAGAAAGCTCTAATGGAGTTCTGCCTCACCGGTGGTCTACCATTGCATGACAAAAAAGACTAGTAGTCTCTATTCAGAAAACCACTGGTCTTTGCTTTGTATTAATTTTGTTAGGAGGATCTTACCAACTTAGAAATTAATGTGGTCCCAATTTAATGCAAAGGTAAATATATAACTTAAAACTGTCAAAACTAATCTCTTCCGATCTTACATCATTTTCAGTGGAAATATCTACCAGTCATTGTTTAATAGCATGACCATTATTACTTTAAAAACAATAGAGTACAATAGCTTTTAAAAGTGTTTGATACTTAACATATGCAGAATTCTATAGTAGATGTTCTTAGAAGATACCAAAATAATTAATAATTACTTGAGGTCAGTAAGAGGATAAAACATGAAAAATTTAAAATAGTCTGTGTAAATAAGTACCGTGAGTAGAGCTAGCAATATAACTATATTCACAACACTTAACTGCACAGGGTTTAGGAACATGAAAAGGACAAATAAAAACATGATACAATTACAAATGAATGCAGAATGATAAGCACAGTTAGAACAGTTAGAGAAACAATTAGTCATATGGACTGAAAGCAGGCTACAGTCACCACATAAGCATAACGTTAAGCTTTGTAACTTAGCTGTTGTCTATCTAAAAAGTGACAGCAGAAGGTGCCCACTGCTGATAATGACAATCTGAATCAGAAAAAGAGGAGTTGCCACTTTTGAGAGAGAGAGAGAGGACCACATGTAGAGGCTCAGCAGCAATGTCAAGAGTTGGCAACCACTGGCAAAACTGCATGCATCTTCAATGGGAAAATGACATATTGATCATTTCAGTTCACATCACAAGTAGCAGCTGCAGCAACTAAGTATGACACACATGTGCTTATTTTACCTACACATAGCCTGCTCTATAAATCTTCTGGGTTAGTGTAGAAATGCATATATGAAAATGATTAAATGCTAACTGCTACCCACATAGCATAGTTAAACTATGCAATAATTATAACACTGCACCCACATCTATTTTTTTAGTTCTTTAATTAATGTCTGAGCATTTGATGCTGTCTCTTGTTAGCTTTGAATCTGTGTGTTTAAATTTAAGGAAGGCGATGCACCATGGAAAGAAAACCCTTAACTAAGGTACACTTTCACTAGGTGAGGACAGACACTTATTTGACCTTGTAATTTGAAATACCGAACAAATATTATAGGAAAGTTTGCCCATGGTCCATATTTGGTCCATGAGTTATTTTCAATATTACCAAAAATGTATTGTTAAAACCTAAATAGCATTTCGGAATTATTTGTTTAATCATGTAAGATGAACCTTTTATAAATAACAAATTCTAGAATACAGATTATTTTTTAATTAATCATAATCATAACAGATTCTAGAATATAGATTAATTATTAATTAATCATAATCATTGTTAATTATGGTTTGATGCAAACTATTTTTTCTCATATTTATTTGATGTTGTTTAGCAACTCATCTTGAAATTCATTTCAGTGTCTGAGTCTCCTTGGGGCTAATACAGACCTGCCATACATCAGACCATCTATAATCAAATGCCTACTTAGCTATTACAACTAAAGGGACAATCTTTGTTTTACTGTCAAGCCTCTAGCCTGGTTAGTCATTAAATAAATATTTATTGAATGCCTACCTATTCTGAGTCTGGTCCTGTGCCTAGATCCTACAACGGTGAGACTTTTGCTGCCACTAGAGAGCCTACAGAATAAGTGAAATTCTATGCCATTCCTGTTGAGCCTTCTTTAAGCTATTCCCCATGCAGCTACACCACATACATTCAAAAGTAATGAGAATATGCACGTAAACGCTCACTTATTTTTTTCTTCTAATCATAGAGAAACAGCTTTCAAGAGTACATAAAAAAGATACCCTTGTCATTTCCCAACATGTATTTCCACTGACATGCAGAACGTAATATGTATAATCAAACTTTACTACACGAAGCAAGTTGATTTGTTACTGCAGCAATAAGTTGCTCTCTAAAAATAACTGAGGCTCCCCTATAGTTACCAGATAAAACTAGGTTCTGTGGGTCAAATGTGCCCCTGCAAATTTCACGTATTGTAAATTTGCTCTGTACTGTTAACAGTGTGAAGAGGGTGGGAAATCCAATTATGGTATTTGAAAGGTGAGGCATTTAAGAAGTGATTAGGTTGTGAGGACTGTGCCCTGTGAATGGGCTGATCCATTGATGGAGTAAAGGAGGTGGTTCTGACGGCTTTATAAGGAAAGTGAGTGAGCAGGTTAGCTCTCTTGCTCAGCCCATTCTCGCATGTGATACCCTGTAGACAGTCACCCCACTAGGAAGAAGTATCTCCCCGGATGTGTTCTCTGGACTTCAGGCTTCGCAGACTCCAAAACAAATGTAAGAAATAAATTTCATTCCTTATAAATTCCCCAGTTTCAGGTATTCTATTATAAGCTACAGAAATGGACTAATAGACTAAGTTACCATGGGTTAGCATATGGATATTCTTTTGGTGTGAAAGGGGTGCTATTATGAAAGGAGTCAGTCAAAACATTCAAAATATACAAAATCCACAATTTCTTAGTTTATCTATGTGTGTAATCAAAGAAAAAAGCCTTTTATTTATCTTCAGAATAAAAAGTATAAGCAGACACAATTCATCCGTTTGTCCATCACTTTATCCTACTGGAATCTATGACCAATCTTCCTATTTAGTTATAACATGCAGAAAAGTAATGTTATCGGTGACATCTAATGTTAGCTATGTATCCCATAAAGAAAAAGTATTTTACAGAAATATAAATACAGCTATTCATGGCCATATCGATCTTTTATATGTGATATTTTAGAGATGCTAGCAGATTTTTCTAAGCTTTCTTGAAAATATCATTATAAAATAACGTAATAATACTAAGTGTGAGAACGTATTTGGTATCATGGATCTAGCTCATTAAATGTCTTGAAGTTAAAGAAAACCAGTCTTAATAAACTTTATTTTAACACTGATATTTGCCAACATTAAAAAAACTCTACTTAGCACTATAACATATATAACCTTGCATGTATGTATATATACAATATATGTGTGTGTGTCCAATAATCGGTGTCTTATAAAGTAACTGTGTACTTTTCTCAAAATAATAAGGCAGTTGTTATTTAAAACAGAAACATTATAAAGCTCCTTAAAATGAAGTAGATTCATATTTTAATATAATTGCACTTGGGTCATATTTATTATAGTATAAAAGTTATATTGACTCAGGAAGAAATATTCTTAAGAAATTACATGTACTAGAAATCGATCATGCCTCCAACTCCCTTTTCTTGATGACATTCTGTGTATCTTTATCATTTTCCTATGTATAAATTGATCTGTCAATGAATAACACAGAAATTACATGTACTAGAAATCGATCATGCCTCCAACTCCCTTTTCTTTATGACATTCTGTGTATCTTTATCATTTTCCTATGTATAAATTGATCTGTCAATGAATAACACTTTTAAAATTTTTGTCTCTGTTTCATTCTGTCCTCTCCTAGCATTTCTCACTAATCAGTGTCTATCACTGGGGAACAGGAAAGTTTATGTATTTCTCATTTCTTTGTCCATGTCCACTAAATGCTTTAATAATCAAATTCTTGACATGCGGGATGTCTCCTAATCACATGAATTATTAGCTTCTCAGATTCTCTTCTGAATCGACTTTTACAGGTTGAACCATTTATCTTCAGAAATGTCTCCTGTTATCAAAAATTACAACCTGAAACTTTTCATCTCCTTTTTCATTTATACAATATCCAAACTTCTTTGAAAACTATTTTAGACTTTAACAACTTTGGAAATGTATTATTTGTCATTGTTCTCTGCTTTTAAGTTTGAATGTGATGTCAGTCTTCACAGAGGGCTCAAAACAAACCTCAAAATAAAATGTTAGATCGTTTTAACTGCTTCTTAAATGCATTTTATTTCCGAATGTTTATTAAAATTATTATTAGGAAGACTGTGGTTATAACTTGCACAAATTAACTCTTTTTCATAGTGTATTTTCTTCTAAGTGTGTATTTTAATGAGTCTTAGTAATTTCTTATAGCTGAAATACAGAAGCAGATATTTTAATTAAAAAGTCTTTCAGAAAATCAAATCCCTCTCTATCTCTTTATCCTGTCTGTCTTTTTCTACACACACACACACACACACACACACGCGCGCGCGTATATATATTCATCATGAATATAAGAGTTTCTCCAAGTCCCTGTGTGTGGGGGGTGTGTGTGTGTGTGTACATATGTAACACCACTGATCTACAAGACATAAAATGTACTGAACTTTGATGTTTCTCCAATTGTAATGATGAATTTGTACCACCTTTCCACACTCACACAATCAGCCCTTTTGAAGTAAAGCCTATATTTTATAAATAACTATTGCAGATTGTGAGTGTAGTCTAGGATCACATAATAGGCCTGAAAACTGACTGGCCCACCCACAAAGTAAACATCAGACAGAAGCTCAGGATTGCCATACCCTAGCCAACTAGTGCTGACAGACACCAACAGACATAAACAAGTATTACACACGTGTGCTTGCACAGGGGATATTTTCCTAATAAATCTATACTCTTGATGATTTAAGCTACAGGATAAGGTGTAAAAATGTCTTTTGCACTTACCTACATTACTTAATAGTATCTTCTTGTAATAGATACTTGTTTTACTCCATTTTAGTAGCGAATCAATTTGTCATTACATTCCATTTTCCAATGAAGTAGCCCAACCCAACCCAGAATGCATTATTGATATGGAAATGAGTGTAATTAGCAGCGTAAATGATCTGTTATTTATGATACAAGTCAGAGCCGTAAATCACCGTTGGTTCACTATCATTACTATGCAAATAGAAGAAGGCAGTTAATGGTCCATGTGTTAAAAACAGGCCACTTGCCTGCTCATTTGCAAGTGAAAGGCAAGAGCGAGAGTTTAAGGTAGAGGTGACAGTGTATTACATTGTCAGTCCTAGTACTTGGACTTACGAAAAGCGAGACAAACAAATAATTGTGCTAGTTTTAAAAGTTACCCCCTTTCTTTACGGCATATTCTGCCTTGAACCTATTCTTACGGCACCTTAAAACTTATCTTGAATTCCCTCTGATTTCCACAACAGGAATTGGGAATAATTGTGAGAGTTCTTGTAAGTCTTTTGCAGTGTATGATATACTTTTTATGTCATCTGGAAAAAACACAATAAAAATTCCAATTTTCAGAAAAAAACTCTGTATCTCAGCCACATAAAATAAAATATCATCATTGGTCATACAATTCGCTTCCTTTTTCTTCAAGTATACTTCATTTTCTTGTAAGGAGGAAAACTAGCAATGATTTAAGTACCCAGAAAATAAAAGAAATGTTAGTGGGCTTACTGGAAATTATTCAGTATTCCTAAAAAAATTGTTCTGCCCTTCCTGCTTGGTCCCTTATTGTTGAATTTTCCAGGGAATGTGAGCTTGTAGGGGAATGAGTGCATTAGCTACAGGCCAATGCACGTCTAGTGAAATGGGAACAAAGGCAGGACACACAAAAAGCTAGAGGAGGAAGAGGGATTGAGGGCAACTGCAAATTCCGCAAGGCTCGCTTATATAAAAATGATCATTTAAAAAACTATTTGGAAGGCTTACAGAAATACAGAACTTAAAAGGAATAATAATTTCTTTATGTTAGAGATGTATGTAGTAGATAGGATCTCAATCTCAGATAAATCAGCTCCATCTTTGCAACTGTATAAATATTACTGGCTAATAGTTTATGAAATCTTTTGTGTTTGTGTGTGTGTGTGTGTGTGTGTGTGTGTGTGTGTGTGTGTGTGTGTGTTTAATTTTTTTTTTGCAGTTGGCTGGTATGGGAATTTGAACCCTTGACCTTGGTGCTCTAACCTACATGTGTGTGTGTGTGTGTGTGTGTGTGTGTTTTTAATTTTTTTTTTTTGCAGTTGGCTGGTATGGGAATTTGAACCCTTGACCTTGGTGCTCTAACCTACTGAGCAAATGGCTAGCCCTTGAAATTTTATTATTCTTTGTTGTTATTTTTTATTAGGCTATGAATTCCAGAATGACTTAGTAACTGGGCAAGAATTTTAAATGAAGGAAATTATAACAATATATTTAAAAGCAATAATATGGTAGAGGACACTTTTTCCTATCAATTTTTAAAAAAATTATATATATGGAATAGTTGAACCTATGTCTTAGTTCATTTTTGTCAGGTTATCAATTTTAAATGAAGGAAATTATAACAATATATTTAAAAGCAATAATATGGTAGAGGACACTTTTTCCTATCAATTTTTTAAAAAATTATATATATGGAATAGTTGAACCTATGTCTTAGTTCATTTTTGTCAGGTTATCAACTTATATTTTGTAAATTCTATATACATTTTGAAAATTTCAAGCTAGACCATTGGGTTCCCTTGCCTCACTGGATTTTCCAAATATAATCTTCTTTCTTGGCTTTTGTTTTTAAAGCCTTAAACCAGGAATGAAGACTGTATGAGGTGCCTAAAATAATCAAATTCATAGAACCAGAGGGGCTGGTAAAGAGGTAAAAAGTCCAGAAGGAAAACTGCAGGAAGGAATGAAGTGACTCCATGTTCAAACTTTAAATGATTTCTTCCTCAGAGCCTAAGAAATTGACCTTTCACTTGAATTTCTTGACATCAGGCAACCCACTGTTTAGGCAAAATTAGCTTTAATCACTTGACTTGTTACTGTAAACACAGTTAACTTTGTTCTGTAGATCAAAATTGTCCTAGAAACCCAATATAATCACTTACATATTATGTTTTAAAACAATATTTAGAATCTTGTTTACTGCTTATACTTTCCTGTATGTTTACTATGAAAAGCTCTTGCTTTTTACCTCAGGGGGGCAGATTTTCCCCTCATGTAATAAATGTAATAAACACCTCCTTAAAATTTCCTTACAGATTGAAGTGTTTTGCTTTGACACTGGGGAGGGGAAATGGAAAATAGGAGTTACTGAACTATGGGCATAAAGTTTCAGTTAAGCAAGATAAATAAGGTCTAGAGAGCAACTTTATACTTATAGCTAACAGTATTGTATTGTACATTAAAAAATTTGTTAAGAGGTTAGATCTCACATTGTGTCCTTATGATAAAAAAAACTTAAATAAATAAATTAAATTAAGTAAATTAAAACCTTAAGCCCAGTGAGGAGCTTAAATTAGAGGGAGGATGAATGGTTTTAGGGTGAGCCCATGCATTACTATCCAGAAGAAAGGCGACAGGTGCATACCCACTAAACCTGGGAAGGGAAATCTGCAGGCATGGTAGACAGAGGGGCTCAAGTCCCACTGCTCGGCAGCACTCAGGAAAGGGCCTGACTTCAGCAAAGGGGTTGTTATTCCCCAGTCTATCAGAGTCCCAGCAACCAGTTGACGAGAAATTCAAATTAGTATAATTTAATGAAAGCTTCTACAAAAGTTATTAATTTTAAAGGTGTGGTTACTGTAAGGGAATCACAAAGGATAGTGCTGGAATGGGAGCAGATCCTCTGAGCTGGCATCAGCCCCAGGCCCAACAAGACTAAAACAGAGAAGAGAAAGTTTACAGAACAAGGAGAATTACAGCAGCAATGACCTTCCTTTGAAGAACACAGACCAAAAGATCTCACAGAGAGGGAACCAGGTGAACAAGTACCCAGCCTCTCTATCCTTTCTCACTCTGATTTCCTGCTGCGGCTCTCCAAATGGACCACTGGACAAACCTAACCAGAACCCAGAAAGCACAAGGATCTACTGATAATCCTCCACACAGGTCAGCCTTCCACCGAGTACAAGAGCAAGGGCAGGATTCCTGGAGCTTTCTGTCTCCAAGGGATCATACAGGTGTGAATAGGTGAGTATATCAGAGGGGACTGTCATAGATCAAAACACTAAAGGTCCTACCCCCAGATTCCATAGGACATTTGCGAACATTTACTAAGCTCTTAATATGTCCTATGTATTGTGCTGAACACTTTACATAAACTACCTTTCTACCCCTTTATAGTATTTTGAGATAGGTTCTATTATTATTCTCATTTTATAGAAGAGTAAATTGAGATACAGAGAGGTAATTATCTTGCTAAATATCACATAAATTATGAAATTATGGCAGATAGATTCAAACCTGTGTGGGTCTGGTTCCAGAGCCTGTTCACTTAACCACATATAATGCTTTCCAATATTCAACTTAAATATGCTGGCAAAAATTCCTAACTGTAGAAGTAGGAGGTAATTAGAATAAAATGCAAAAATACTTAAAACTATTAAATATAATTTGAATTAATAGGTTCTTACAGTTAATATTTATTGTAGATGACCTCCAACTCTGTAAGATTAAGTTGGAGGGAAAACAGAAGCAACAAGACTCATAACATACACAGGATTGTTCCATTGCTTTAAAATGAAATGGAGATGGGGAACACTTGGATAGAGGTTATTCTCATTGAACAAAAGAAATCATCCAATTTGCTAAAATATAACTGGTTAAAAGAAAATAAAAATATGCCTATGAAAGAAACTACATTCAGGTCTAGTGTTTATTTGCTTGACTTTGAATATCAATTGCTTTTTCTTATATTAACACTTGAATTTTACACACAGATATAGGATGTGCTTTACTCGAGTGGGAACCACATATGCAAAAAATGTTTAAGTGAAATATAACTAAAAGTCCTATTATTGAAATCTACACTATGTACACATCTAATCTTGTTTATGCCAGAAGAACTTTTTATTTCCTCAACATAAAACCTGTTAAAAAAAAAAGAATTAACTTAAAATGAAGAACTGCTTTCTAAAGCCAGTTATGTCTCTTTACAGATTATATTTACTTTGCATGCTCTTTTTATATTCAAAGAATCTAATTTTATGCCATGAAAACAAGAAAATCAAAACATTTTCCTTTAGTTACAAATAAAAATAATTCATGTTAGAATTATGATTTTTGATCAAAGATTCATACATACTATAAAAATGCTGGTGCTAAGCAGATAAGATTAATTAATTAGCACCTCATAAATATTCAGTTATGTACATTTTGAGATACTATTCCAAAACCTTGTTTAGCATGAGGCAGCTAAGTGACTGGCAACAGAGTTATTCTCCAAAAGGGTTCAATCTCATTTTGAGAAAGCAAGAGGGAAAAGAAGGTGGGGGGGATGAGAGGAAGTGAGAGAGTGAGAGAGAGAGAGAAGGGGAGGGAGGGAGATAGAGAGAGAGGGAGGGAGGGAGGAGAAATGGAGGGACAGAGACAGAAAGACAAGGAGAAACTGACAGAGAGAGAGAGACTGAGACTGAGATTGGGGTGCTGAGTTTTAATGACCTTCTGTTTCTGCCCCCAAATCTGGTCATGTGGATGTAGATAATAAACGCTGTGGTTACATGTCCACATTGCCTTTGCTTGGAAGGAAACACAGACTTAACTCCTGTTATCTCTTCTCACAACCTTGATGATTTTGTCTGAATTTATGGTTGCAAATCTATACACTAATGACTCCCTCTTTGACAGACCTCTTCCCAGAACTTCAGACTGGTCTATCCAGCTGCCTATTTAACATGTCTGTCTGGAGGGCAGGTGGCATAAGAAGCAAAACATATCACACTGAGCTTCTGATTTCCTCGTCTATACTCTCATCCATACAGCTCCTCTCATGCAGTCTTCATCTCATCTCATCTGATGGCAACTCCATTCTTCCAAATGCTCATGTCAAAAAAACTTAAATTCTTTTTTTTTTTAATTTCCACATCCTATTTCTCAGTAACTTTGCAGGCTCTCTCTACCTTTAAAATGTATACAGAATCCTATTGCTTCTCACAACCTCCCCTGCTGCTTCTTCAGATGAAGTCAACACAGTCTCTCACGCGTGTTACTGCATTTGCTGTTGGCCCTCTTCAGTGTATTTTCAACTAAAGAGGCAGAGTAATCCTCACTGAACGTATATTAGATCCGGCCATTCCACTTCTCAGAATTCCCCAGTGGCTTCTCTATACCTGAAAATAAAACCCAAAGTGTATTACATGCTTTTCCTTCCCTTTTATTTTTATGACCACATGACTCCTGACCCGTGCATTTTCTTATCCCATCAAAACACAGTCATTCTTGCTACTTCCTTGAACAACGTCCCCAGAGAGCCTTTGCAGTTGCTGTTCCATCAGTCTACAACACTCTTCCACCAGTTTCTTCACTTCCCTGAGGTTTTAACTCAAATGCCACTTTTTCAGTAGGTCTTTCCCTGAGCACCCTGTGTGAAATTGCAGTTTCTCAACATTCATTGCCTTTGTTCCTGATTTATTATTCTCCATAATACTTATCATCTAGTATTCCACATATTTTATGTTTTTATTTATTTTATCTCTGTAAGATAATACAAACTCTACCAGGTCAGGGATTTTTAACTGCTTTGTCCATGACTGTTTCCCAATGACTAGAATGTGTTAAAATGAATAAGAAGATAGAGGAAAGACAGGGCATCACCATCTTCTTGTAACCCAGGTAGTCAGTTATTTAGATTGTTCTCTCTGTTAATATGATCCTGAGAGATGACCTTTCCTGAAAAAAAGTGGAATCAAGCACTCAATAGTCATAATAAAATACCAATGTTTATGTTTATTAAGAAAGATAAATACAATTTTATAATTAACAAACGCTATTTAGACAATAATTCTAAATGCCTTTTCCCCTAATGTGTAATCTTAAAGAAGAACCCACAACTTTATGTTTTTGGGAAATACACTACAGGTTGCACTTAGTTTTTAAATTACTTTTAATATGAATAAATAGTAAGTTACCAGGATCATACTGCTGTATAATTTTTGCATACGACTGTGAATCATAGTCTACCTCTAAAAATTTAAGGGGTGCTCTCTGTATATATAAAGCTATTTGTTTTTAAATTACTTTTAATACGAATAAATAGTAAGTTACCAGGATCATACTGCTGTATAATTTTTGCATACAACTGTGAATCATAGTCTACCTCTAAAAATTTAAGGGGTGCTCTCTGTATATATAAAGCTATTGGAGATGCACCCTGCTTAGTGTTAAATAACTTCATTTCTGTAAATATAGCCTTAAATTTTCTAATTTAAAAGCAAAATTAGACTTCAATATGTCTAAATGTCACCAATAGCAGCAATTAGCAGTTACATTAGCTCATTAAGAATTAGTTGATAAAGATAAAATTAGATTTTTAAATCATCACTGCAAATTACTGAGTTCCACTTTCAAGAAATACATTTTACATCATTAGTAACCCATAGAACTTGTGAAGAGCAACAATTTTTTTAAAAAAATGACCTCCGAGAGGCCTACTTTTAGTTTGCCTGTTTGCTGGAGAATCACTCATGTGGTTAACTTGCTTCATCTCTTCCCTGAGTTATTCAGAAGGGCAGTGAAAATGGTTGTGGCAGCAACAACCTCCTAGAATCATCTCTAAGTCTGAAAATACAGCATTGTCTTCATATGCTACACAGCCCTGATCATCTAGTAGAAAAGTTATTTATAATATAAGCCCAATACTATAGTATGGAGAGTTACATATTGTGCATTCTTATATCATAATATTTTAGAAACTTTATGCTACATTTAGCTAAATACTTCACTTGTAAATAATGTAGCTTTCATAGTATAATTAATATTTTCTATAAACTTCCATTAACTGGAATTTTTATGACAGATATTGGTATTTGATTTCAATTTACATCAATTACGAGTGTGAGACTTCATGTGGAAACTATATAAAATAGGAGAAACTTTTCTTTTTACTTTCCTGTTAGATGTAGAACTCTTTTTGTTATGAAGACCAATATAGATTTTTTAAAAACTGAGAAACCACTAAGGTAAGTTGAAAAATTCTCATTCTGCTAAAAATTACATATGGCTTCTGAAAAGTCTAACATGTCCAATTACCTGTATTTTAATAGACAGAAAAATCTTCACATTTAAAAACTGGCAAATTACAAAAAGTAACAAATGGTATCCTCTTATACAACTTTCAAGTTTTATTTATTCCTCACTCACACACTGGGTTCTCAACAAGAAGGATTGATCTAAGAAAAAAATGGGTCCTTCGTGCAAGTCCTTTCTTGAAAAAGCTTTGATCTATGTAGAGATCATAGGCAGTAAAAAACACATATCTTGAAATGCTAGAAAATATCATCTATTATATCTTAATTCTACAGTAAGTCAATAGGGAGACACAAGAATACTCAAGATAACAAATCAAATACATTTGAACTCTCCGTACTTTGGGGTGATAAATGAAATCTATGGGTGGCGAAGTCCATTCTAAACTCAAAGCCTGTGCTTAGTGATAATTTTGTCGTTCAATCTAGTAAAGTCATTACATGGAAGAAGAATGCCCAAAGAGATACTTTAAATTCAAGAATTTTTTTTCCTCTATTCAGCTGTTAAACTACGTCTCAGGAAACCAATCATTCACAAGGTGAAATTAAGTAAGGTGACTCAATTATGTGGCTTTATGTTCCAATTCTTGTACATGCTTTAATAAAGCATGTTAAAAATCATTTTTCTCCTTAGGAGTCAGCAAGAGAATAAGCAATCCACAATAGAATTTCATAGTGTGGATTCATGGCCACATAATCTGAATTGTGCCCTATGGAATTCCAGGGACCAGTGGCAGTTAAAGCATGGTGGTTACAATCAATTCTGAAATTTCATGAATGTATGAATACAAATATGATTTCATATGACCAGCTACTCTTTGAATTAGAGAGGTCCTAGAAAGCCAGAGATATAGTTGAATGAAAACATTTTGTCCTTAAAGTACCTGGATGATGCTCATGGGAACTACAAGTCTTCTTTCATACCTCAGAATGTTGGGGATTGAGTAAAAGTGTTAGAATTCATATTTTTCCATATATCATAAATTTGGAACATCTCTAAGAAGGGTTATAAGAGAAGACAAAGACTTTCTTGACACAGAATCTCAGGGTCTTAGGAGTAAGGGTGGAGGAAGTGTGGAAAACAATAACTATACTGCTTTTTACCACTACTTGGAATCCATGGAGTCAATAGATCTCCCATATACATACAAACATAGATACATTCACCTTAGAAAACTTCAATTTCTCATAGGTAATCCTGACTATTTTGTGCCAGTGGCATGGCTAGTTTTAAGAATCAAAACATGTTTCATTCTCCTTTAATGTGCCAGCAGAAACTGCTTTCATAATCTTATGATATGGAATCAAAACACCAAGGTTTCACATTCCTATATGATGTAGATTATTCTCATCACAACCA
Organism: Galeopterus variegatus; assembly: GCF_000696425.1. Classification (NCBI taxonomy): domain Eukaryota; kingdom Metazoa; phylum Chordata; class Mammalia; order Dermoptera; family Cynocephalidae; genus Galeopterus; species Galeopterus variegatus. The sequence goes on from NW_007727791.1 coordinate 40,327, forward strand.
AGAGAAACAATGTGATGTATGTGCAGCTATTCTAACCTGCCTGTTGGATAAAAAAATATAAAATACCGACAATTTTACTTCTTAAGATTTTCCATCTTTCATCCATTTTCAGAAGAAAACTTTTAAGGAAAAATATAATAAAAAGTCCAGATTTCTCTGATCTAAAACTGAACTCAAAATTTTTTTCTACTTAGAATAATATTTATCAAATAGCTGGAAAAACTTGCTATTTATCCATTCGTATGTCTTCTAGGAAAGAAATAATGTTTCTAAGTCTCAAGGATTTTTTTTTTAAAGCTACGAGCTTAGAAGAGATTTGAAATGAAGATATGACAAAAGGAAGTTACTAAAAAGATGATGTTGATGATCTCCCTGGTGCCCTCTTGTTTTCAGTGCCCATCTCCCATCTAATCCCCAGGAGAAACCTCTCCAGGCCCTTTACCACACACCCTTATCTCCAAATATTTTATTTATTTTTTTTAGCCAAGGGAATATCAGAGAAGTTGCTATCCCTCTATGAGTAGCCTCCAAGATTTAAAAACTGCAGACTTAATGTCAAATTTTAGACAATACAGATAATCTTGGGCAATACTTATGGAAGGAAAAAAATTTCACAATGTGATCACCTGCTTATTTTTGAATGCATATTGTTGACTTTCCCTGGAATCCTAAACTGGTAATATAAAAGACACCCCCTCCCCCATTGAATTTAAGAAATGAACATAAATGCTTATCAAATCTTCTATCAGAGGACAATGAAATAAATAAAGTATATAATTATAGGAAATCTATACTTTCAGGAATAAAAACGTGCATAAAGCTAATGAAAGAAGCTAACATTTATGGAGCTCATTCTAAATTCTAGACTCTATATAATGTATTTTTCACATATTTCCTAGTTTACTCATATCAACCTTGAGAGAAATGTTGATATTATTTAGATAAAGAAACATAATCTTAAAATTATGCCTGGACCAAGCTCCAGACTGAGGAGTTGATACCATGGCTCTGGGATCCTAAAACTTCAGCTCTTAATAATTATACGTTAATATTAGGTACCTTGGCTTAGCACATATAAATTTATATTTTAGTATTTTGGTGAGAGAAAGAGAAGAAATAATGGTCCTTTGGTGTGTTCCAGAAAATTCCCAGATATGTCAGGGCCTAGAAATGATTCTCTATTGACAATCTTGTTCAATGAATAGGAAATTCAATATATGGCCCAAGACAACAGAATAATTATAACCATAAAAACAGGGAGATGTGCCATAAAATTTTGTCAGTCACTGCATATATTATAGAGAAGACCAGAAACTGATGATTAAATTAGCACACATAATCTCTAGAATAGGTTTCTAGTCTACACTGCTTGCAATTTAAATAGGTCATGGTAAATAAAAAACCTCAGAAAAGGCAATCAGTAAGATCTTAAAACCAAACTGAATCAATTTATTTAGAAACTAAAAAGTTTATATCATTTATAAATCACATATTGAAAGAAAGAAATAAGACATCATTCTACAAATGAAAGATAGAAAATTTAGAAAGCCACATTATCTCCAAGGAGCCATAGCTGGCATCCGCCAAATATGATAAGAAAATATATTACAGTAATTAAAGACTTCAGCTAGCTTACATTGATAAGTGATTCTATCTCCAGGAGAAATGCACTGATATTCCCTCAAGAGAAAAAAGAATAAATAAAAGAAATAGCCAGTAAGTAGCTGTGAGAACTTTTGTCAATCTCTTAGGGATTTCTTCTTTCTGAGCTTCAGTTACTTACATTATATTCAAGCTTTAAATATCATAGTTTTAGGGACTATTATTTGCCATTTGTGAGACACGGGAGAAAATGTATAAGTAAATTCTATATGTACTCAGCTCAAATAAGAACAAAAGTTAATGCTGACACAGTAAGACTCAAACCATATTTGTCTGTAAACCTTTAAGGTGCAATGCCACAAACATAACTGGAATGGCCAAACCTTGGTCAAACATAATAGGTTTTAACATGTTAAGACTTAAAACAGGCAATCTGCGTGCATCATCATTAATGACAGCAGGCACAGAATGGGGTAGGCAGAGCAAACCACAGACAAGAGTGGGTTGGAGGCCAGGCAAACGAGAGGTAACAAGTATAAGCACTAGAGTTAGGCTAGACAAGAATGCATTGGAGTCTCGGTAAAGGGTAAACTAGAGGTTAAAATTACAAGCACTACAGTAAGGCTGGAGATCCCAGGCCCATGTAAAAACCAGAGACTGGTTGTGAAGCAAATCATATGATCTCAGAGTAAGGCAAACTGTCAACAGTAAGGAAATCCACAATAACTGAGCAAAGAACAAAAGAAAGTTAAAAGAAGACTTGCATGGTAACCCAGGCCCATGTAAAAACCAGAGACTGGTTGTGAAGCAAATCATATGATCTCAGAGTAAGGCAAACTGTCAACAATAAGGAAATCCACAATAACTGAGCAAAGAACAAAAGAAAGTTAAAAGAAGACTTGCATGGTACGCATCATTAGTGGTCTTTATTTTCCATTCGCCGCATCAAGAACTACTCCTAAACAGGTTTGGTCTAGAAAATATAAGAAGATTATTAAGCAAAGCAATTTGCTGGATCTTATTCCAGCTCTCTGGGACACAAGCATTTCCCTCACTTTTACTTGCTTTCAAGCTCGAGGATTACACATCAAAGGTAAAGTTCTTAGCTGGGGGATGAACTTGGTAATAAACACATATGGTGGCTTATGTAGCAATTTTTGAGTTCTAATAGCTATAATAACTAGTATTCTGCTTGCTCTGTTTTATACATAAAAGGCTCTAGGAAGTTATAAGCCTTTTAACCTGTGCTTCTTATATGTTTTAAGTTCTGATATACAGTATAGAATACTTAGGGAATCCAGGAAGGTTGTCAAAAGTAAGTTTTTATAAGAAACTTATTTTCGAGACCTCTCTGCCTAAATATGCCCCCTGCCTGCTAAATACTCTTAAGCATTCTCTATTGTATACACTACAACATACGTTCGAATGCCTTTGTAGGTCACACAAGGACCCCCATAATCAGGTTAGTGTCAACTTTGTAGGTCTGATTCTCCAGCTACTTTCTGCCTTGCTCTTTATGTCTTAGAAACACCATACTGTGTGTAGTATATAGTCTTCTGCCCACACTAGTCTGTTTCTTGCCTCCATGCTTTTTATTCTGCAGTTCCCTCTAACTGGAATATCTCCTTTTCCTCTTCATGTGATTACCTTATTTATCCTTTAAAATTTACTTTAAATGTTAACTCCTTCAGGAAGCCACCTTGATATTTCATCACAATTACACCCTGATTCATTAGGGGACCAACGCATTCACTAGTTCTAATTGCGTAATATCTTGGGCATAATTCAGCATTGTATGCCACGTTATTTCATGAGTATCTCTTAGCACTTGTTTAGAGTATTACATCCATGAAGGTAATTCTACAATTGCGTAATATCTTGGGCATAATTCAGCATTGTATGCCACATTATTTCATGAGTATCTCTTAGCACTTGTTTAGAGTATTACATCCATGAAGGTAATTCTACAGTAACTGCTCCCTTTAACTTCTAGAATAGATCACAATTCAGATAACATCCACCAGGCAAATTTAATGTACTTTTATGTCTGTAGGGACAGATTTGATGTAGCATTGTGTAACAGGAAGAAAAAAACGGATTTTAGAGCCATACTTAGATTCTACTCCTAACTCTAGCTATTACTTGCTATATAAACTTTGGTAAGTTAGTAACCATTTTCAGCTGTTTTCACATCTATAAATACAGAGAAAAATACCATTAACATTGGGTTGTTATGTTTTACAAAAAGCAACCGACAAAATGCCTGGTGAACAAATATTGATCATTTCTTTTAAACTGTAAGGTCCTTGATGGCAAAGGATGATGCTGTGTGTGTGTGTGTGTTTAATATCTTCAACAATTAGTAGCATGGTGTGCAATATAAAGTGGGTAATTTATAAGTGTTTGTTGAATGAATAAACAATTATGTATAAACACATAAATAAAAAACACATAATTAGTATGTTAAGTTTCTAGCAATCCTAAACTCTTAAAACAAATATTACCTAATTAATTTTGACTAGAAAAAATGTTAAACAGTTCTTAAGAAAATTAATTAGGACATGGTTGAAAGAAAGCCCCAAAACATGAAATAAATTAAACACCTTCTTGCTTCCACATGATTTCCCAGGAACTAGTCATTTGCATTTCTATTCCCCATCCTGTGTTAACTGCCCTGGCAAAAGAAAGATACTTATTATTATATCATGCCAAAAGAAGAAAATCTGTAGATCCCCAAACCTGTTCATTAAAAAATACAAATAAAATAATTTTGTAAAAATTACCTGTGAGGGTACTTCAAAAAGTTTGTGGCAAGATTCGTAGTATCTTTCAATTCTATTTTTCCACGAACTTTTTGAAGTTCCCTCACATAATTTCAACACCTTAATGAGTAGTTTTTCTTTGTCCATATACACATAATTTTACCATAATGCAGATACCATTTATGTTTTCCTTTTTTGCATTATGTATCACATTCATTTTCTACATTTACATGCACTTTCTCATAAGTTTTGTGTTAAATGGTACAACATACTACATTGAGGATGTAACAACTTATTTCAACTTTTCACTATGAGTAGATATTTCAAAAGTAATGATGCAATGAATATAAATCGTTCACCCTGAACCTTCTTTGCACGGAGGACCAAAAAAATCCTGCTTGAAAGTTCTATGCAATTTTGTTTAGGAGAAAGAGAATGGCAACACCATGATTTACCTCCCCCCACCCACTTTTGCTACATGCTTCTCTGCTGTTTTGAAAACCAGAGTTAGCATAACCATTAGCGTAAAATTTGTTAGGGTTATTTATTAACCACCCTAGAAATGTTTCAATCACTTCTATCATGTTTTAAAGCAAAGTTAAACAACAGCAAAAATTATGAGGGGAACAGGCAATGATTTACTTATAGAATGCAACTGTGAAACTTTTCTGAAAATAGCATATAGTAGAATGTAAATTATTCAAATAGATTTTTTATATTTAATGTGCTTAGTAACTTTACAGATCATACATAGTACTGTAAAAATACTAAATACATTTATGCAATCCCTACTATATGTCAGGTGTTTTATATTGATGACTACCAATGCTTACCACAATCCTGCATTGTGGTCAACACCCTTATTTTATACATAGCACATGAAATTCAATTCCTTCACAAAAGAAATATAAATAAAGGAATATTGGACATGAAAAACAAAATCATTATTTACAGATATTATGACCATGTGCATAAGAAATCCTGGAGATTCGAGTGAAAAATTAGAACTAATATGATTTGACAGAAATAAGATAAATACACAAAAAACAATAGGTTTCTATTTCCAAAGTAAGGGAGAAACAAAATCATGTTTATAATAATATAAAAAACCATAAATTTCCCAGCAATAAACTTAATGAAAGATTTGAAAGACTCCTCCTATAAGCAAATCTGTAAATTTTATTGACTAGAACTGAATAAATGGAATATCAAAATATCAATGACTTAATATTGAAAACACTTCAGTTAGCCTCCTGTTAATCTGAACATTTAGTGTAATTGCAATCAAAATCACAATTTGGTGAGGTGGTGGTTTTGGGGGAGGGATGAAATTTGAGGGATTGATATTATCATTAAACCAGAAGAACAACTGTACAAGATCCATTAAATTTTTGAAAAGTTAAATGTTGTGATATTGGCTCAAAAACAGACAATGAAATAAAGAAGCAGAATAAAGAATCCAGACACAGATTTTTATTTATATGGAAATTCAACTTGAGAGAGTGATAGCTTTCAAATCAGTAGGAAATGGTGGATTTAGCAACAAATTGTGTTAGAAAAACTGGACGTCCTTTTAATATTCAGAGAGACAAGAGTCACACGGTTAGAAAATAAGTAGGCACTAAGACTTGAACTCTAAAGAACATACTTTTAACACTGTGTTTCAGTACTTCTAACACTGTGTTTCAGTACTTCTCAAGGTCTGCCTTAGATAGCTAGCAAAAGTTCTTGCTGAAATAGGAGGCTCAATTTTACAGAAGAGTGAAATTAAGCCAGAACAGGTAAAAGACTGATTTAAAGTTATCCTTCTTGTGGTGATGTTGCAAGAACTAAAGCTTTGATACCTAGCTCATCCCCATTAAAAATTCAATATTTTGCCTCACTTCTACATTTGCCATAGAATGTATCTCTAACTTTAATTTCCAGGATTTTTCATTAATTCAAACAAACAGTGGCAACTTGATTTTACTCCAAGCATACTTCAATCAGTGCACAATTTCAGCTATGATGGAATGTGTCTTCTTCAGACAATATCTATAAGACATCCTCGAGTGGTGAATTCATGGATTAAAAGATACACCTTCTTCCCCCTGAAAATATCTATCAGTTCAGACCACTGAGGTATGAAATTTTGCTACATAGCTTTGGCCCTTTAATTTAAAACTGTTTTCTACTGTTAAAACACATTATTCCCGAGAGCTTGAACCTTACATGATATTGGTCATGTACAAGTGTGACTATGAAGAAAACAGAAAAATGTGATAGTTTCTGATAGAGATAGGAGAAAAAAGGTTTTTATTTAATAAGAATAATCACGAAAAGCCTTCTAAGGAAGTGTGAGATTAGAATTTATTAGAATGAGATGCAGTTAGCCATTCCAATACATAAATAAAGAGCATTCAAGAATTAAAAAATATATATATATATATATATA
>NW_007727791.1:47626-59621 GCF_000696425.1 Galeopterus variegatus
AAAAGCCCTGGGACTTGTAAGAAATAAGTTTATTTCACATTTAAAGGACATAAAAGAAGGCCACTATAATAGCATGGTAGATTGGGGATAGGGAGATGTACTTGAACATGATGTCTGAAAGGTACTCAAGTACTGCAATTAGGTCTCCTGTAGGATATGACTGTAAGTTTGCAACCAAAATAAAACTCAAAGGGAATCAAAGGAGGATTTGTGTGCACCGTATTCAATAGAAATATAGTAACAACATTGTCCCTAACTTCTCCAAAGAGAGGTGGGTGTCCTAAACTAGACAGGGTATGTGAAAATCTAAATTATCCTTCATTTTAAAGACAAAGAATAATTCAGCAGATTTAGGCTCCATGTGCTTCACTGTTGTTTGGTTTTATGTTTTGGTATTTTCCCCTAAAATCTGGTAGATATACCATTGTAGCAAATATGATTAAAGTTAGGTAAACCTAAAGTTCAATGATTCAGTGGAACTGATTAATAAGTCTAATCCATATGCTCCGATTTAATATATTTGAAAAGTGTCATTGGAAAAATAGCATAGGAGAAATTTTCATAGAAGAAAATAACATGATCAATTAATTTGTCAGGAAAGGAAACCAATATAAAAAAAAGAGTACTAATTGGTTCCAACTTTTCCAAGAGTTGATAAAATACATTCCACCTAAAATATCCAGTTAATTCCTCCAATTTGCCCTACAAAAAACTATTCTTTCTGCTTTTAAAATATAGTGACTTATTAAGCTAATGAGAACTAATAATTACATCTTCCCAGAAATAATATTTTCAAGATGTCCCCTGTTTCTTTTATTACTGACTATTCTTTATAGCATGAAACATGTTTCAAATAAACATCATTTGGGGGTTTACTTAAAAGCTAACAGCTAAGATTCCATCCTGAAGATGTTGTCTTTCAATTGTATGCACTTAACCCCATTTTTAAAGAAGGAATAAACATAACAAGCAGTACGAAAGAGGTTTAAGAGTTACATAACTAATAGGAAAATGTATGAAGATTTTAATACACATTCCAGCAATGGGTCAATACAAGGGGTCTTCAAAAAGTTCACGTAAAGATTCACATTACCCTTCAATTCCATTTTTCCATAAACTTTTTGAAGTACCCTCATATAAGTATAGAACTAATTTTCTGTCACTTAGCACACTAAAATCAAATTCTTCGTAGAACATGTGTGAGTACATATATACTTCATATGCATGTATGTACCTTACAATGTTTTTTCTAGTTACAAACATCTCTTTCTTCAACATTGGCTTTTAAACTGCCAAAAACTTTACATTGTGTCTTCATTACTCTTATATGTTTATCTGAGACCTGTCAGAGAAAAATTAAGTTCTTCAAAATGCTTATTGAAATTAATTGAATCAAATCACACTGTCATTTGCCATGAAGTAAAATTCAATATCATGTAAAATTTCATGTTAAGCTATCTTGTTTTAGACTCAAATCCAATGGCTTTAGAGGTATTGGTAACTAGATTATTCAAAACATTCCATCACGAGAAGGTACAATTAAAATATGGCCCCTTTACCATGATCTCTAATATAATACTATCATGACGTTTCAGTTTGCAGGCACACTTTTTAAGGGATAGTTGCATGCAAAAAAAAAAAAAAAAAAGAAATGAGTTTACTTCATGCATCAAATTTAAATCTTCATCCCTGTTGTTTGTGTACCCAACAGAGTTGACTTCCAAGGGAGAAGACTGGAAGAGATATGCATGTGAATTGGGTATGGGAATGCATTCCAAAGAAACATCAATATAATTAAGAAAATCAATCTATTTCTAGACAACTGTGAAAAGACTCGTTTTACCCTCAGGTTTGCTACTCACACAAGATGTTACAGAATACTATCATTCGTTATCTACAAAGCAAAAGAAGAAATGAATAAACTGTATCCAGCCATGTGTATAATCCTCTCCAGCTGATCCTCAGTGCATTGTACCATAGTGGGAGTGTGGCTTTTTTCTGACTCTTCTCTGTAACATATAAAAGGTATTAACTTTCACTAGAAAAGGAAATAATGAAAGAAAGAAAAAGCAGCTTCTGTTTGCACATAAACACCAGGCATACTATGCTGAATCCTAGGAGAAACAAGAGAACAAAAATAATGAGCTTAAAACCTCAGAAATCAGTGTCTATGATTCAATTATTTGAAAGCAGTTAAGAAAAAAACTCTTACATGATACTAGCGTATTTTCCTTTGTAATATGTGCTACTTTGTTTATCTGTCCCAGAATTTTGTCTTTATTTTAATTGCTGTTAAGCTCTTTGCTTGAGGTTTTATAGCATCATCTTTTGATATGCTCAGATTCTCTTTCTGTTTGGATTTTGTAGCTTGTGGTCACTGAGGTTACATTTGCTTCTCTTCTTTTATGTTTAGCTTCGTTGCCTCAAACTTTTCTTCCTTCTGAATGCATATGAGGACATTTATCTCTTCATATTTCTATTTAGTCTACATACAGATTGTGTGTGTGTGCACACTTTGTTTTGTTCTTTTAAAATAGAAAAGTGGCTTCTTATTTTTCTCTAACTCATTAAAATGTCCAGATTTCTTTTCCTAGTGCTTATTTCTTCTATATTGCAGAATAGCAGAGAATCACCACAATTTAGTACCTTAAAAGAGATTTACCTACCAAGTTAATGTATCTTAAAATGTATTTCCGTTTTTTATGAAATCAAATGCACATTAGTCAATTAAAGTGCCATTAGCAAAATTATTTTATTGCCAGTGATAAATATTAGCCGACTTCTGAAATTTTGATGGTGGGAAGAGGTACAAAAGTCATCAGACACTAGCCATTTTTAGAAATTTGTGATAAAAAAAACCCCACAATTTCTAAAATAGTGAGTAAAATTTATTAAAAGAAAAAGCTAATCAAGTCAAATGTACATTTTTATTTAAATAATTAAGACTATATTTAATTATATATAGCTTTTCCCAATGAGGTGATAATAATAAATATCACCCTAAGTAACAATTGCTACCATATTTTTTACAATCTGGTTCGGATATATTTCACATTTTTTATTACTGCTCCTATTGTTATTGTCATAATCTGTATTTACCTAAGCCTCTTTTATACTATATTCACGGTGCATTAACTTTTGACCCACAAGTGCAAAAAGTATCAAATTCTGTCCACTGATCCATGACCAACATGAAAAATGACATTCATAAGTATAAAAATATTTTTATACAGGTATGAGGCAGGCTTAGATAAACACTTCCCACTATGACAAATTTTGTAATCACAATAATTTAAAATTACAGCTTTTAATTTATAATGAATTCATAATAGACACTTACAGTAGGTTTAGGATACATGTATTTTCTATAAGTGTATGATAACATCCACCTCTTTTTGTTCCCATTTAAGAAATCATTAGCAGAATAAGTTATGAGAATAGCCTTGCCTATATTCTAATTCATTTACAAAGGAGTAAATCATTAAAAACAACTGGTTACAAATTACTTGCAATGCACTTTAGAGGTGATCATGACATACAGGTGTGTTGCAAGAGCCTGGGAACTGCTAAACCAGGGTTTCAATTCAAACACAACAGAAGTTAGGGGAGCAAGAGCAATGATAACCTAAATAATAACAGAATGGTGAGAAAGACTCTGTCTGGGTCAAACAAAGTCCTTGTGGCAGGCAGAATAATCCCCTCCCAAAATGGCCACATCCCAATCTTGGAATGTGTGACGATATTACCTTACATAGTGACAGGAACTTTAGAGATGTGATAAAGTTAGGTGCTTGAGATGAGAGACTATCCTGGATTATCTGTGTGAGCCCAATGTAATCACAGGGTCCTTTTGCAGAAAATAAAATCACAGAAGGTCAGAGTTTGAGAAGATGCAAGGAGAAAAGCAGAGGTTGGAGTGATGAGGTTGCTGGTTGGGGGCCAAAAATCAAGGAAGACAGAGATCTTCTAGAAACTGTAAAAGAAGAAATGGATTCTTTTCTAGAGGCTCCAGAAGAAATACAACTTTGCTAACACCTGACTTTAGTCTAGTGAGACCCATTTTGTACTTCTGACTTCCAGAATTCTAAGATAATAAATTTTTGTTGTTTTAAGCCACTAAGTTCTTAGTAATTTGTTACAGCAGCAATAAGAAACTCATACAGTCTTGAAACCAGTGAAAGCATGTTAGTATACTGAATATGTCTCCTAAATCATTTGACTCACTGCCAAAAAAGAACTTAGTTGATAGTGATTCAATCACAGTGATAATTCAGGGAGGTGTCAGCCAAGAAAAAAGAAGCAAGGCAAGGAAAAGATCTTGTGACCAATAACATATAAGTATTTGCCTTGTATAGACAGATATTTAATTGAACACTTCCTTCACCAAATCAGAACTATCAATTTGTGGTGTTCATCCTGTTTTCCCCTGTTACATAGAATTGCTATTCCTAGTGAATGAGAATATGTGAAAGCTTAGGCAGTTTAAAAGACAAGGGGATAAATAAGGAATATAAATAAATGGCACTATTTTCTTTAAGAAAAAAGCTAACTGCACTCTTAGTCACATTAACGATCTATTAAGTAATATAAACTTAATTATATCTATTTCCATTGTGATTATCACTTCTACAGAGAACGATATCTAATTAATAAGACCGACTTCTAATTTTTTCACAAAAATATAAATAGTGCAGTTCCATTCTTCTATTTTTGAAAGTATGATTCTCCTACTTTTATAAGGGGTCTTCAAAAAGTTAATTGAAAGATTCATATTATCTTTTAATTCTATTTTTCCATGAACTTTTAGAAGTACCCTTATAATTCTAAATTATGAATTCTTTTGATAATCATTCAGCTGAAACATAAACCAATAGCACAGAAAGTGTTTTCCAAACAGGAGGTGACATATGTAATATATTTTATACTTATGAAATACATTGCACTCACATTAAATTCCTGTTGTATTTTTCTCCAAGAATTCTTAAATTAGAGACATATTTTAAAAAGAGAAAATGTTGTTATACATGATGTCATATACTGACTGCACATCATTTATATACCACAATGTATTTCTTAATATATAAATCTATCCTTTATATGTTAAGAGAAACACGGAGAGGAAATCGTTGGTTGCTATCTGGTTCCCCGTATATTTAAGACTGACCAGTAGAGGACTGGGCAATGATTCTTCTTATATGATACTAGACAAATACTCAGAAGACATTATAAGACACTTCCAAATGCTGAGGAAATGTTGTTAGACTGAGGCCTATTTCCCTACATATTAGCAAAAAGCTAGATGGAGTTGAGTATTTAACATTATATAGTTTTATATTTTAATATTTAAAAGTAAGAAATGTAAATGCATGGTAGTCTCCACATAGCCTATGTCTACATTATGCTAAAGAAAAGGAAAGTCCATCTGTTTTGATAAAACCATCAGATCTTCATTCATTAGGTTTGTTAGTCAACATTGACTTGAGTGATTACTCTATCCTAGGCACTGTAATAAGCAGTATAAAGGCGAGAATGAGAAATATTTTAAATAAAGACGAATAAGAGAAGTCAGCCTTTTTGTCTCATAGTTCAGTTGAGGAGGGGGCCATGAAAATAAATGTATCAATACAATTGTTGAGGACTATGACAAAGACTTGGTAAATAAATAAACTACAAATTTTCCGTGGTAAAGTGAAGAATATTTCAAAGAAAAATTGATATTTGAGCTGTGTTTATCAAAGAAAAGTATAAGAAAGATTTCTAGCCATGTCTCATAATGTTGAAAAAATCATAAACCACTTGTGTGGACTATTTGATATGAAATAGAAATCGGTAATTTAAAATATCTTCCAATAGAATTGACCAAATTAATAAAAACATGGCCTCGTCCTATTTAAGGACCTCCTTATCTTCAGCTAAGACCACCTATCATCACATTTTTGATGCAATAAAAATCAAATTACATAATATTCAGTAAGCTGGGGACTAAAACAGAGCAGCTCTCTTTTTTTTCATAAGCTAATACATTTTAATTTAGTATTAAAATTAACACATACCTAGTTTGTCTCCAATAGTTTTTTTAATAACTCAACTCTGCTACATAAAGAAGTTAAAACAAAAGAAGAAAACACATTTTCAAGAAACTTCACCAATTTCAAAAATTATTAACTTCAATATCTGAAGTAATGTCCCAATATTTTCCAACATTTCAGTACAGCTGAACTTCAACCATGTAGTAAAATACTATACTTCAGATTTAAACGTGCATTCCTTTCATTTCTGTCTAGTTGCTACAGGGCACAGCTATTCATATCTACAAAGCCTGTTGGATTTACATCTGAGGGGAGACTGGGTTGAAATGAAGGTTGCATCACAAGGGAAACCATGGAGCACAATAGAATAGAACAAGAGAAGGATTGTCTGAGGCACCTCTTTCCTACATTGCATGGATTGTGAGTGTCTAGTTCTTTTTCAGATATTTATCAGGGGCAGTTTCTATCCTTTTTGTTGGAGAAAATAAACAGATGGGGTGGGAAAAGATGTCATGAGTAGGGCAGAAAGTTATGTGTGGAATGAAGGGGGAGGATGATGGGAGGGAATAACTTATCAAGGTTCTTTAAATCATGCAAGCTTAATGACCTTGCACATTTATTCACACATACACTTTCCAACCTCCAGAGAGACTTAAAGACAAGTGACAATGTCGAAGTCTTCTGAAAAGATTAAAGTATACTGTCTTTGAAACTCAAAATTTTAAAACAAGTAAAAATTTACTTTCACAAACTTAACACCTTTGTATAGGAAAGGGGAAAACATTGATCTCTACAATTTTGATCGGTTGCAAAGTTATAAATGTCTTACAAACTACTGTATACATCCAGATGTGTCAGTGAATGTGACCTAGAAACTAAGAAAAAATTTAGCTTTCCTAGCCAATAGTCAAGTAGAGACATTTAACAATAGCTCAGGAAGGCTTCACAGGAATGCATAGGAGGATGCTACTGGGAAAATGAGTATTTAATTGGAGATAACTGAATCTGTTATTTTAACGCATTCAGACTTACACATTTAAAAAGAAGTTTTAATGTGTACATATACCAATACATAAAAAGAAGTTTCAATGTGTACAATATACAAAATAGAGTTTTAAATAAAGGTTTGAAACTGCATCTTAGAATATAAACTTACTCTAAATTTACAGTCATTTGACCAGTGAAATCTTTTCTGCAGGACATGTCTACATACTGGAAATATTAAAACAATAGAGATAAAAAGTTAAAAATTGTTTTTAAAACATAAATATTTCAGGACAAATCACAATTCTTTTTATTTAAGAAAATGTAAAAGGTAGCTTACTAACATAATTCTCAAAACTAGATAATTTGTAATAGAAAAATTTAGTTCTCTGCTACATTTGTTGATATATCTTATTGGAACAAACATGCTCTAACATGATATGAAATTATGTTAGCTCTAAAATGATATGAAATTATGTTAAAATTCTCACTTTGACACTTTCTAGTTGTGTAACTTGGGGCAAATCATTTGACTACTCAGAGCTAAGTGTTTTCAACCAGAAAACAGGGATTATACCTACCTACCTGTAGGATTGTTGTGAAGATTATGTGACTACAAAAATGTCATATGATGATACAAAGTACCTGGCATATAATAAAACTCTATAACTATTAGTTCCTACATCTTCACCTCACCCCCATCCCCAGATAGACTTTAACCCTAAAAGTCTATTTTGAAAAGAATGACCTATATCGATTTCCCATTGAAGGCCCATTAGACAAAAAGTGATGTGTAAAGTATTTCAGTAAGAAGATAAAGCAATACAAACACCTTCAAGCTTTCAATAATTGAGATATTCAAAAATGTGCCAATGACTTTATCTACCAATTGTACTCATTGATAAAACAAACAAGAGAATTTCCAAAAGCAAATAATACATGATTAGCATTATATTTGATAGGTTCAGTGTTTTTTAATAGGATTCTTATTTAAATATATTTATTTTATTGGTATTCATCAAAATTTGATGTTCGCCTAATTTGTTTTTGTGAGATGTGTGATAAGTAATTTGTCACCTCTTTGTATAGCAAATTGGGTATTCTTTTAAATGTTTCCATATGATTATTTTATCAGAGCTTTTTGTTGTTATTGCTGTTTTAAAGTTTAAGAATGCTTTCACGTAGTTATCATATAAATGTATTTAAACATTGCCAAAAGAAATAAAGCAACGAGAATGTAGTAGGACTACAGACTTCATTCGTGTTCAGGATATTTAAACCTAATTTTATCAACCTGTCAAATACCTGACATAGAGACAGAATATTAGAGAAGGTATTTTCTGTATTCCTTCCAGAATCACTGGGTGTGTGAATTGCAAATCCTCTATATGTCAACAGATACAATACTACATTCCTTAAATTCTATAACTTACTGTCATGAGGCACTAGGAAGCTGGCAATTTGTCTTCTTTTCTATTGAGAAGACAGACTAATTTAAGATGATTTCTCTTTCACACAACACAAAACATGCTGTCAGACTGAAAAACTCAATGAATTCTTAGCATGAAAATGTCAATTTGAAAACCTAGCTATTATCTAAGGGGTTTTCCCCCTTTGCACTTGATATATTTCAGAGAAGACTATTTATGCATAAACCACAGACGTTGTTAAAATCTGTATAAGGATATGAAAACTTTTGACTTGTGAGCTCCTGTAAGAAGGTGAAAATGTTTCCAAAATAATTAATATTTTATCTGTTTGTAAAATAGCTATATGATTCCCATGAGTCTATTATGAGATCTCTTCATTAACCAAAATTTTCATTTCTAGAAGATACAAACACAGTCTTAGAATGTTAGTATCTCTTCCAGCACTGTATAACCTTAGTAAGTCATTTTCACTGTCCAGGTCTGTTTCCATGTCATCAAGGTGAAGTACTTGGACTAAATATTTGTGAAGACCTGTTTGGTTTCTACAATTCTTTGAATTTTACTTTTTTTTCATTTTTTATATTATAAAACTTAAGGAAAAATGACCACTGTCGCAGAATTCATTTTAGGGAGAAAAATATGTGATATGCATTCTAAAACAGAATACAATATATCAATATTAAGACACTAAGATTTATATTCACTTATCATGACAAATTTGATCCAAGTCAAATAGGTTATGAAAAATTCTTGATCCTCCTTCATTTGGGGGTTAACTCATAACTTAATGAACCTTGCTGCTGTATTTGACATTGAGGACCTCACCTGCTTTTTCTATTCATGAAAAAAAAGTAAGGACTTTTGTTTATATGATGCTATTTTCTCACTTTTTCCCACCTCTCCAACAGCTGATCATCAACTGCACAGGGGTTGGTTATTCTCCCATACCCAGTTGCTTCACAGCATGTGTTACTTTAATCATTCAACCACCCATTATGCTCCTTTCCATATTCTCATTAGGTGATACCATGTGTTCTCTTGGCTTTAATAATCCCCATGCTCTGATCATTCCCAAATCTTTAACTCAGGCTCTGAACTTTTCCCTAAATAACAGACTTGCATACCTAGCTGGCTACCTACATCGATATCCCCAGTATCTTAAACTTAGCATGATAAATTTGTATCACCCTCTTCTTAATCCTACTTTTACTCCCATTGTCTTAGTCTCAGTAGAAGGCAACAACCTCTAGCCATTAGCCATCTAGTAGAACTTTCTGCAATGATGAAAATATTCTACACCTGATTGACCAATATGAGAGCCACTAGCCACATATGGCTGTTGAGTATATGAAATGTAGCAAGTAAAAAACTGAATGAGAAAATAAATATTTAATTTTAGCATTCTAAATTCCTTTACCTTAAAAAAAAAGATTTTACCGTGTACTAAGTTCCTGCTGGCTTCCCTTACCAAAAATGGGAGAGAAGAATAAACATTATGGATAAAACCTAAGCCACAGTAAGGAGAGAAAATTCTAAACCTCATATACAACCTCAACTTATTATTTTTTATTTTATTGGATAGAAAAACAAATAAAAAAAGGTGTTAATTTTAGAAATCTTAGTAACAAAGCAATAGGGAATACCAATTTCTATTTTATCCTGCAAGAATAAAATAAGTTTAAAACAATACATTATTTAAAGTATGTTTTATTTATTTATTTAACAAATATCTATTCATTAAATTAACAAATATCATATAACACATTTAATTTTTTATTTTATTGGATAGAAAAACAAATAAAAAAAGGTGTTAATTTTAGAAATCTTAGTAACAAAACAATAGGGAATACCAATTTCTATTTTATCCTGCAAGAATAAAATAAGTTTAAAACAATACATTATTTAAAGTATGATTTATTTATTTATTTAACAAATATCTATTCATTAAATTAACAAATATCATATAACACATTTATTTGTTAACAAATATTTATTGAGCACTTACTGTGTTCAAGGCACCCTGCGAGGTGCTAGGCATCCTGCAGGAAAATAAACAGACATTATCCTTGACCTCATACATTTTTAATATAGTGGCTTCTTTCCCTATCTTTCTTTTTTTGGTTTAAAATTTCAGGTTTTTGTCACCTATGAAGGGGAATTGGAAAAAACAGAATTGGGGAAAAACAAGCACAACTATTTTTCTCCTAAGGAAATAATGGTTTATCAAGTAAACAGTAGTACACACTTTCACTAAATCATTATTTTTAAATTAAATCTGATGTTTTTTAGAGCACCCTTTGCAATGCAAGAAAATGTTATTTCAAGAAACACCTTCAAAAGAATTCTTCTAACTCCCTAACATAAGATGAAATTGGTAGAAAGAATTACAATGAAATACACACATTATGAACAACCTGTATAGATATATTTTAGTTTCAAAATCACTACAATGAAAGTATATTACAGTTGTCAGAAAATACAGCATACCTTGAATAACTAGAAAATATTTTTGGAGCACAAAAACTGATGGGATAAATAGGGTACAAGGTTAAGTGACAGGTAAAAGAAATAGAAATCTTTAAGAGCTGATTAATTATTACAGAATTATACTCTCAACTGATTGTTCTTAAGTATAAAAAGACTGTGTCTGCTGTTTATAGATACCACGATGCTTCTTTCATTAAAATACCTTACAATGTTATCTTCTTGTCTTAAAAAAAAAAAAAAAGTGGGTTGATTAATTGTGAAGGTTAGGAAACAAATCTTCTGCTAGGAGTTTTTAAATGTAGAACTCAATTAAAATAACAAAAAATGTATAGTGTCACTTATACTTAAGGGTTATAATTTTTGCAAGGCTTTTAAGGGCAAAAAGAGTTTTTTTCTCAGTTTATGTCAAAACATATGAAAACAGATATATATATCCATATACAAAATTAAAAGGTAATTATTGGCAGTGTGTTCTACAATATGTTACCAAAATGTCACTGTAAATTTTATTTTTCCTATTAAGTACACAGACAAAATTGATTATAATGGCATTTTCCCCCTGAAGCTAAAAGCTAAATATTTCACGTACTTTACTATACATAAGTGAAAGTATTACTGTAACTATGCCCCAAAATCTGCACAGTTCATCTACCATAGTATTCACTCTCTCATAGGTAGGCACACCAAAGGATTTTTCATGGAAATGTGTAATAAATTTCATTATGCCAACTTCAAGTGGTAAAATGGTAGCGATACCTCAACAATATCCTAGTACCCTTTAATGATACGTCACAAAATAAATCTTTTTAGATGTGTGTTTAAATCATTCCGAAATTTATTAATCGTTTTAGGTTAATAGAAACAGATGGTGTCTTTTCTCTTCTACTATTGTTTTCTTTTTCTTCCTTTCTTCCTTTTTTTCCTCCAAATATATTAGAATATTTTTAAAGCCATGAAATAGGAATAATCCAAACAAAATTCATTAGTATTTTAGAGACCTCCAATCACATCACATTTCTGTCTTCTTCTTCCCTACATGAATGTTTTATGGTTTAATTTTTCTTT
>NW_007727791.1:60762-98050 GCF_000696425.1 Galeopterus variegatus
CCCTCGGTGTTGCCCCCGCGCCTCGCTCAGCCAGTGAGCGGGAAACAGTCCGTATGTGGGATCCGAACCCTCGGGCGGGAGCGCCGCCGTGCTTCCCAAGCGGCGCACTATCCAGTGCGCCACCAGGCCGGCCCGCAATACTCATTTTTGATAGAGCATTCCAATAACACAACTGTAATTATTTTTTATCATTCAAATTTAATAATATTACTTTTGATATACAAAGCAGTCACAACATAATTACCTTCTATTTTATTTCATAATATAATGGGAACTAATCAGCAATTGTTCTTCCTGTCTTGACTCCCAAAGCCATTTTTTTACCATTTATTTCAACAAATATTATTGGATACCTACTATGCATGTGCTAAGGATATAAAGATAAAGCAGAAACACTCAGAAAGTAAAGGAGTGTCAGCAGGAGAAAATGATCACAACAAAAACTGTAATATCTTTTGAAAGCAGCACACAAAGGTTGCTAAGAGAATCATTCATTTTTTTTAGGGAGTGGGGAGTCAGGAAATCTAATGATAAGAATTTTCTTTCTAGTTGGGGTCTGAGAAATATGTAGAGATCTGTAAGATACACCTGGTGAAGAGTAGTGGAGTGGGGCACTCAAGTGGAAAGGGTACACAGAAGAGAAACTATCATTTGTTAGAGAAAAATGAGTAACCCTATGTGGTAATAATAAAGGAAACAGGTATATGAATAGAGGAAGCTGAATCTGGAAAAGCAGAAACCAAATAGGCTGTGAAGGACCTTCTAGGTTCTGCCTAGAAGTTTGGACTTGATTCTCTAAGCATTGAAAGTGTTAGGTGCAAGAGTCACACAGTCAGGTCTGTACTGGGAAAGATCCCTCAAGCATAGTATAAGACAGATTTAAGAGGAAAAGGCCAGATAGACCAATTTGTAGACAATGGACTATTATAATAGTTCCAGATAGAAACTGCTAAGGGCAAAAAATAAGTCAGTGGAAGTTAAGAGGGAAGGAAGTAACAGAACAGAAGAGAAAAGGTTCAGGAACAAAATTAATAAAACTTGGAGACATGTTTGAGGAAGACATGAAAAATCAAATACGACTCAAAGCTTCCCAGGTAAAGTAATAGGTAACTGCGGTAGAAAAAAGAGAATAACTTTTGCTAGTGTCTTAAAGAGGGGAATATATCTTGTTTGTTTTTGGACCCATTATGTAGCACAGGCACATTATAGCATTCAAATGGCTGTGAATGGATGAATAAATTACATTCATTCTTGCAGTCAGTCACTTCTTACAAGCTCCATATTTTCACTCACTACTTGGCTCTTCTAAAAAACGAAAGTAGAAAAGCGTTTTAAGCATAATCAAATGTTTGACAGGTAAATTTGGACAGTATAAAGTTTGGGGCCATATATCAGAATGCTTTGGGGACATTGTAGTAGGTTGAATTATGTCCCCTCAAAACTCCCTGAAGCTTGCATTGTGTCCCCCAAGTTTTATGTATTAGAAACTTAGCCCCCACTGTAACTGTTAAGAGGGTGGGAAATCCTATTATGGTAATTGAAGGTGGAGCCTTAAAGAGATTGGATTGAGGACCGCGCAGTTCTAAACGGATTAAAAATGGTGATCAAGGGCGTGGTTCTGAGGGCTTTAAAAAAAAAGAGGAGAGTCTTTCTCTCTCTCTGCTCTCTGCTTCCACCGTCTTGCAATGTGAGACCCCTGGGTCACTGTCACCACCACCAGATGGACTTCAGACTTCCCAGCCTCAGAAACTGTAAGCAAATAAACTTCATTTTCTTTATAAATTACCCAGTTCCACGTGTTTTGTTATAGCAACACAGAATGGAGGAATACATACATACATAAGGATACTTTGATCTTCATATATAAGGACACATATTTGCGTTTTTTGAGTTACTTTTTCTTGAATGATACTAGATTTGCACAGAATATTTTTATAGTCTCACTTCCAGTTACCTCTTCCCTCATACACACTGTAAAGTCATTAAGGGAAGTCTTGGTAATTAAAACATATATATTTTAGATATATAGTTATATCTCACTGGACCATATACTAATCTCATTATTGACATGATTTTCTCATTATGAACAGTAAACTTTTTTTTCATCTGCCACAGAATTTCTGAATTATTTTTAAGTGTTAAACTTTACACCTGAATAGGCTTATCTAATAGGAAAAAAACAAAAGATTGAAAATATTGTTCTGCATTTGTTTCTCATATGTGGTAAAATAATATAATATCCCAATACTGACAACCTAAGAGGTACAAACTAATTATTTTGTGTGTGTCCCCAGCCAGTTTCATTCAATTAGCTGCATGACTCAGTTCAAAAGGTGATTAATTGGCCCCTGTTTTATACTGCAGAATTATCATCCCATTTATGATACATGCAAAGACATTAAGAAATTTTAAATTTAAGCTTAATAACTTGTCTAAATATTAAACATACAGAAATAAAAGGAAGGGTAATTGGCATGCAAACCTTCTCTGAGGTAGAAAAATTTCCTACTCCTCTAACCCAATGACACACTCTGTACACAATACTTTCCTGTCAACAGTCAACACCTCTGGAGGTGGAATACAGAAACTGCCACCTCTGCTTAACTAATTGGAGTGATTTGACAAGGATTAGTTATGCATGAGAGGGTATCAGTAACCCCAAGAAGTCTCAAAATAATGATGCTCCTTCCTATCCTGAAATCCAATCATCTTAGCTAGGAGTGACTGAAATACTTAATTACTACTTTGAAATCAAGTAGGCTATTTTGTTCTACTTTTTTTCACAATAGTATTACATTTTTACATAGAAATTTTACAAACTCCACTAAAAATATTGGTATATTTCTTCTTATAAATACATTTATTTCTTAGACTGAAATTTCTCTCTCTCTTATTTTATAGCTGAATGAATACTTGCAAGCAAAGTCCCATTCCAGTAAAATCATTTTGCAGTCATTTCTTTTTTTTTTTTTTTGCTTTGTTTTTATTGTTGTTATACATTTGTAAATAGGTAATAGCAAATCTCTCTTATTTTATAGCTGAATGAATACTTGCAAGCAAAGTCCCATTCCAGTAAAATCATTTTGCAGTCATTTCTTTTTTTTTTTTTTGCTTTGTTTTTATTGTTGTTATACATTTGTAAATAGGTAATAGCAAATTCTTTTCCATAGCAATTCTGAGATTAATACTCTTTTTTTTATAGTAATTCTGAGATTAGTACTTTCATATTTCAGCATGGGAGTACCAGTTTAGCTGACTGAGAATCAATGATGGAATTTAATTTCCTAAAGTCACTTTCATATTCTAAGGCTCATAATGTTTTTTTCTAAGGTTTTTTAAAAAAGAAATTTATTTATGTTTTATTTGAAAAATATTGACTGTACATATTTATTGGGTATGAGGTAAAGAATTTTATTTCAATAAATGTGCACAATACACAATGTGTAATGATCAAATCAGGGTAGCAAATTCATCATTGCAAAAATTTATCCTTCCTTTGTGATAACATTTGAGTTCCTCTCTTCTAGTTTCTTGTTAAATATAGATGCATAGCACTACTGTACACCACTAGAACTTATTTTTCCTACCTAGTTGTAATATTGTGTCCATTAACCAACCTCTAACACCCTCTCCCCTCCTTCCTCCTCTTTCCAGCCTCTAGTAGCCACAATTCTACTCTTTACTTCTAAAAATTTGACTTACTAATTTGTTCATTTATTTATTTATTTTTAGCACCTGCCAATGAATGAGAACATACGGTATTTATCTTTTTGTGGTAAGGTGCATAGTTTAAAAAGAATTCTAATTATAAAAGCACCAACTCCTGTCAAGTAGTAATTCAATCTGATATAGTTAGAAGTACATTATATAATTAAGCAACTATGGCAGTTTCCTAGGAAAGGAGGAAATTTTGAGACTGTCTCCTCAAAATAATCTTAGTTGCTTACAGAGGTTTAAATATGTCTTTCCACACAGAATAAGTGATAGTCAATTAATAATGACTTTTACAAACAGCAACAATGTTTTACACATAGCAGGCACTCAAAAATATTTGTTTAATGAGTAAAAGTTCACCAAGGTATTGAAATCTACATTTAGAAAGGGAAACATATCATTAAGGAAAAGAAAACTTAGAAAGTAACATTTAGACTAATGTAAATAGACAGTCAGTAGACTATTGGAAATAATGAGAATGACACTTAAACACAATTCTTGCTTAGTTCTGCCACCATTTAGTTCCATGATATTTTAAAAGCCATACATTTAAAATAAGTGTAAAAGTAAAGAAGACACTACCTACCACTAGAGAAGCAAGTAGACAGACCCCTCACTGCAGACTGGCTTAGCAGCTCCACCCACTGACTGGAAAGTGGCTGGTCAGGCCCCCATTCTGCAGGCCTTCCTAGCAGCCCCACCCACAACTCAAGAAGCAGCTGGACAGGTCCCCATCACTACAGTTTCACATAGTGGCCTTGCCAACTTCCTGAGAAGCAACTCAGCAGCTCCACCCTTGACAGTCCAGCTCCTGAACCACAAAGAGAAGCATGACATCCCAATGCCCCAGATGTGGTACAGCAGAAGGGCCACTGGCAGGCCCATACTCAGCTAGTCAAGTCAAAGCACACCCATACCCCTGGCTCAGAGAAGCAGCTTAGATATCACAACCCTGGAAGACCTGACTCTGAGTCTTTGAGCCATCACACACACATGCATCTGAGTGAGAAATAGCTCGGCTATCAGCCTCTGGTGGGCCCAATACAGATCAGAGAAGCAACACAGTGATCCTGACACCGGCAAACTAGCCCAAGAGACCCTGACATGCCATACACCCACACCCCCAGCCTAAGAATCAAACCAGCAACCACATCCCTACTGAGCCATCTCCTGAGATGACTGATCCACAGGATGCATGTGCACACACCCAACCTTTGAACCAACCCAGCTACACCTCCCCTAGCAAAGCTGTGCCACCACTACCACAAACCTCCCAAGCATAAGTCACTGAGTCACTTGGAGACATAGCAAGAGTGGATATTAGCTGAAGAAACTATACAGAATCTATACTATTACATCCATCCTCAACAAAGCTATTGCATTCTATGCAATTAAGACCCTAGAATGCATTTGCAGGTGCAAGTTTTTTTCCCATGCAAGCCACACTACACAACTCAAAAGGATGACTGTTCCACCAGATGTATAGATATCAATGCATAAAAACATGAAAAAAATAATATATTACACCACTAAAAAACCAAAATAATGCTCCAGCAACTGATTTTAAAGAATTGGGAGGAGCTGAGGGCAGTCCACTCTGCCTGGAAGCAGGCAAGAAGTGGACCACACCCAGGGTCCTAGACAGGAGCCAAGGGCAGCATCCCCTACCTGGAAATAGGCAAGGAGCACACCAAAAACACCACTTCGACGTGGGTGGCCCACCACAGCCACCACTACAACCATGGCTGCTGCAAAAGCCCCTTGATGCCACAGCCACAGTGCAGGTGGCGAACCAGACACTCGACTGCATTGGCAAAAGGAAAGTCACCAGTAGAGACTGGAAAAAGAAGAGGATTTCTCTCTCCTCAAAGCCCACTCTATAGTAACAGAAGAAGCAACTGCTGTACCAGATGACCAGATATCAAAGTAGCAATACTAGAAATATGAAAACCCAAGAAAATATAACACCACCAAAAGAACACAGTAATTCTCATATAACAGACCCTGAAAAGCAGGAAACCTTTGAAATGACTGAAACGGAATTCCAAGCAACAATCTTGAGGAAACTCACTGAAGTACGAGAAGACTCAGGCAACATAATGAAATGAGTAAAAGAATCAAGGAAATCAAGGAGGAAATTTACAAAGAGTTCAGGTGATAGATATGTTAACTATTCTGTTTAGTTCATTATACAGTATATACATTTATTGAAACAACAAACTGTACCCCATAAACTTGTACAATGAAAAAAATAAATTAAAATTTAAAAAAATAAAGAAGGCACTATTATAACGTCGAAGAATGAACACAGGGAGGCTAAGAAATAAGACGGCTTGGTTAGCAATCCAGCATTTGTATTAACCTCTCTGCGCTTGTTTCCTCATTTTAAAGTTGAACTGAGAGGGTGGAACTGAGTGACCTCCTGGTTCTTTTTCATCTCTAGAACACTGTAACTTCACGAATGTAACTGCAAGTGACGGCATGATCAAATTTGCTGGTTAGGCCCTGACAATTTCCTAAGTTTGGTTTTATTTGAAATCTGCTGGAGAAGGCAAATTGAATAAGCTAAAGGGAACACAAACAGCAATAGTCACAGCACACTTGTTTATTGAATGAAGGAGGAATCAGAAAGAATGATGATAATCTGCATCTTTATATCTGTTTCTAATTTACATAGAGTTTTCCCACAAATTATGGATGTATCTATTCAAACCTAAAAAGAACCCCTTGAAAAACTTAGTGAGTTTACCCAGGATCACTGAGGAATCAGAAAGAATGATGATAATCTGCATCTTTATATCTGTTTCTAATTTACATAGAGTTTTCCCACAAATTATGCATGTATCTATTCAAACCTAAAAAGAACCCCTTGAAAAACTTAGTGAGTTTACCCAGGATCACTGAAAAATATTTTTATACCTTTTGGTGGAGCCAATTTCAAAGCCAAGCATTTGGAGTCCAGCTTTTCTCTTGCCCATAATTGTGACACATCAGTATCATTTTCTCCACTTCCTTTTTCTTGCTCCTGCAGTTTTCATCACCTCTCTAATATCCTTTTGTGCTTTTCACCACTAATACCTTGATTAGTTATCCCCTAGCTATGCGTCTCCAATATTCATACGCATCTATTTTATCATCCTCTTTATCCCTCCCACATTTTTTCTAACCTAGTTTGCTGCAAATACTCATTCTTCTATGTGAAATTCCATATCACATTCAAAAAGTAATATAATAGCTGTCAATTTAAGCTCAGTGCTGTATCTAACGGCGGAGAAAACATAACCAGAAATCTTAAGTGAAATTAGATATAAGAACCAGAGCTGCCAATTCCTACATCACCTAAAAGTGTTTAAATCACCATAAAATTCCCCCAAATCTTTATTCTGTTAGAAATATATCTGTTTTATACCAATATTCAAGAAATTATTATACAATTTTAGAAGTTTAAAAAGTCATTACAATTTCAACAGTAGTGATCTCTTGTTGTCCTTTGAAATATGTACTATTTCATCTGCATTAGACGTTAAATTACATTTTCATGAGCAAAACTAAAATTATCATTTATTGGCATTGAAGATAACTTAAAATTCAACATAACCATTTAAGCACATTAGATTTCCTTTATAAATTTTCTGTCATATTACCAATTAAAAAATTTTAATGGTTAAAAATTGTTTCTTCTCAGGAAAAAAAAATTCTCCCTATATCAATAATTAATGCTGATTTGTAGACTGTTACAGGGATCAATGAAATCTTATTTTTCCAAAATTTTAACTGTATTTCAATATTTAATTTAAAAAAGTAAAAGGTGAATCAAAAGAAACCAAGTACCCAACCAATAGATTTCTCTCTTTAAATGACTTACCTCACTACGGAAGTACTTTTCAGTACCTACATATAATGATGGCATTTTTCACAGATTTCTCTCTTTATTTTTTATTTTTTTTTTTTTTTGTCTTTTTTTCCGTGTCCAGCAACGGATCGCAACCCTCAGTGTTGCCCCCTGATGGCATTTTTCAACTAATAAACCTCTCAGTAGTCTGATTACTAAAAACAGCATCAAGTTATTATTTACAGACCTAGCATAAAATAATGCTTTGAATGTTTAGGACCAAAAATACTTCAAAGTTTTCTCCCAAGATGAAAAACTATTCTGCAGTTTCTACATTTGAATATCCCTTTTTAAAACGTGGTTTCAGAGAATTAAGTATTTGAAAACACCTTGAACAAAATTAAATGGAATTATATTTCCATAGTAATTGTAAACATCCTTTTTAGCATATATTTGTCCTGATGATATAATGGCTACTACATATATATTACTGCCACTGTTTGAATGCAATTGCAACTTGAGAGCAATATGACTGACACTTATTAGTTGCAGTTCTAAAACAATATCAAATGTCTTGGATTCCAACAGTGTGCATAGCACTACAAGAAGCTTTTCAGATTCTCCCATTCCTGGGTTACTAATTTCTAAAAGACATTCGTTGCACAGTGTCTAAAGACATTGTATGTAAAGAAATTTACATACATTGTAAATTTCTTGCAGCTATTCATGACATATTAATGGTATTAATGTTTTTAAGTTTTTTGAAAAGTACTGTCTCAAATTTGAGACCAACATATTGATTTGTATATTGGAGTTTTTAACAATATACAAGCATTTAGACTCTCAACACCTTCCGTAATTGAAGTCTCATCATACATATTCAATCTTTTTTCCTCAACCTTTTCTAGCCCTACAATGGACCATGCTCATGACTTTTGGCATATCTCGTGCTTATTTCTGTTTCTAATATATTCCCTATGCTCTTCTTTATAAATGGAACACCAGTTTTTTAGCTCTCCTTATTAATACTGTATGCTTATAGGTTAAGCCAAAGTGAACTTCTCAAATCTTCAGGAGACTGTAGCATATATTGATACTTACATTCATTGAAATATGATCAAACATCCTTTTTAGCATATATTTGTCCTGATGATATAATGGCTACTACATATATATTACTGCCACTGTTTGAATGCAATTGCAACTTCAGAGCAATATGACTGACACTTATTAGTTGCAGTTCTAAAACAATATCAAATGTCTTGGATTNCTTGGATTCCAACAGTGTGCATAGCACTACAAGAAGCTTTTCAGATTCTCCCATTCCTGGGTTACTAATTTCTAAAAGACATTCGTTGCACAGTGTCTAAAGACATTGTATGTAAAGAAATTTACATACATTGTAAATTTCTTGCAGCTATTCATGACATATTAATGGTATTAATGTTTTTAAGATTTTTGAAAAGTACTGTCTCAAATTTGAGACCAACATATTGATTTGTATATTGGAGTTTTTAACAATATACAAGCATTTAGACTCTGAACACCTTCCGTAATTGAAGTCTCATCATACATATTCAATCTTTTTTCCTCAACCTTTTCTAACCCTACAATGGACCATGCTCATGGCTTTTGGCATATCTCGTGCTTATTTCTGTTTCTAATATATTCCCTATGCTCTTCTTTATAAATGGAACACCAGTTTTTTAGCTCTCCTTATTAATACTGTATGCTTATAGGTTAAGCCAAAGTGAACTTCTCAAATCTTCAGGAGACTGTAGCATATATTGATACTTACATTCATTGAAATATGATTGCACATACGAGTACAGTCTGCCATACCACATTAAGTTCACAGCAGGTTATTTTTCCTCATTTTAGGTCTGTTTGGTATTCCTCTGCAAGCAGATTGTAAATCTCTTGTGAATAGAGGCCAAGTCTACTATTTCATTATTTGTTGTTACCCACACAAGACCAAGATATAACCTGCTGTAAGCCCTTATACTGTTCCAAAGAAAACAGAGATTATTTTCTCACAACACATCCAGCTGGGGAATAGTACCAGACTCTCTGTGCTTCACCCAGTCATAGGCCCATCATCATCAGCTCCAAGTTGGAACAATATTTGCCTTGTTTGGAGAACCTAGTTTCTACTACTTCAAATATGTGATTCAAATAAGGGTTGCCTATCATAGAACCAAGTACTATTAGACATACAGTTTTACAAGTAACAAGACCTGGGCCAATAAGAGACATTCCCTGAGGTTTTTCAAATTGGAATTAAGGGAAAGAGAAGACCTTATTCTCTGAACGGCAAAGGTTAGAAGATATGTGGCTGCAAGATGTTGGCAGTTATGGCTTCACTTCATTGAGAAAGCTAATCTGTGAGAATAACACTAACACACAGTGAGAAGCACAGATGATATAATTTTAATGTCTCTTTTTTATTATGGATCTGTTCTAAATTTGATTCAAGGAACAGATATTATGTAAAAAGAAGCAGATACAAATAAAAGCTACCATTAAATGTAAATTATGTTACTATTTATTATGGATCTGTTCTAAATTTGATTCAAGGAACAGATATTTATGTAAAAAGAAGCAGATACAAATAAAAGCTACCATTAAATGTAAATTATGTTACTATTTATAAGTAAAATAGTACCGTAGAGCAGATTAACACCCTCAGTCTTTCCTGCAAGTAACGTGGATGTTTTATAAGGTATGGAAATATAAGAAAACACTACACAGGCCCTAAACCAAGAACAACATCTACTTTCATGTGAATCTCAGGTGTGATTAGAATAACTCAAACATGAGGCAGAATAAGGCAGCTACTCTACCTTCAACCCAATGTTTTGACTAGCGACAAATGAAGAAAATATGGTTGAAATGGTGCCTTTATCTACAACATTAATACTCCTCCTTGAGTAAAAATTGGTATCTTTCAATCTATTTTTAAATTTGAGAAGCTGACAAAAATTCTAAGAAAAAGACTTCACAGAGTCTTTGATCTTAAACTATTAGTTCCTCTCAACTCAACAAATAGGAATCCATGATTAACATAGAAATACATTAATCTAATACAATTAAGAATTGCTACTACAACCAATAAATCAAGATTTCTACAATACTGAATATTAAAATTGATCTAGTCCTATGCCACAGTTTTACTTCCAGAGCTGTTCTTTCTTGATCATCTCTACAAAGAAACAACGTAGCTATTTAAATGGAAAAGGTTGGGAAAAAACCAGATTATTTTTAAAATCTATCATTGGGATATAAATGAAACATGAAGCGATTTTCTAAAATGATCTGTTCCTTTCCACCTATTACTGTGCTTGGTGGTGGTGGGGGGTGGTTCTGGGGCAGAAATCATAAAAGAGATCCAACGTTCCATTTTGCATAGATAGATTCTTTTACTGGTAATTCATTAGTTCTATTAACACTGGTAGAGTACATTTAATTATAATCGTTTTCTGTTTTGATGATAGCCAAAAGCAAATCTAGATCATATTTACCTAACTGTCCAGTAGCTAACAAGGATAAATGGAGGTTTTAACACCTATTGTCTGTCACCTCCTCTGACTCAAATTAGAGGCAAAATCACAGGCACTTGAGAATCTCTGCTACTTTGAGTCTATATTTGTAATAAAACTCAGGAAATCCCTTTGTATGTCAAACATCTATCATTTTATTACTAGTTGTAATTTGTTAAATAATCATGCAAAATTCAATATATACTCACCAACTATATTTAAAATAAATTACTGGAGTTCAAGCTTATTAATCATAGTTTTGTTTAATAATAGGTATAGTACATTATAACAGGTATATCCATAATTTTTTCTTTTTTTTAATTCAACTTGCCTACTGAAGGGAAAGGACAAGGATAGAAAGGAAGCTAAAATGAACTGAAACCTAAAACTTAAAATATAATTGGCCCAACAACACTTTGATCTAGGTATTACTATCTCCATTTTAGAGTTAAAGAAACAGAAGCTTAGAAAATGTGAGGAACTGCCAAAGGATTGCACACCTAGAAAGTGATATAGCTCATCTGAATCCAGATCTACTTGGCTCTAAAGGCTTTCTTTTCCTTTCCCCCATTGCTTCCCGACTTCTTGTACTTCTTATAAACAAATAGGAAGAAAAAAACTTACTAAGCATTTAATTTGAGAAGTCTTGAGTTCTATAAAATAAAATCACCTACCTTAAGTAATTTTTGATGAAAGCAAATGGTGAGGGGTAGAAAGTATATAATGCAAAGAGCTGTACTTCTTAAACTACCTATGCTAAAGGAACAGGTTGTTTTAGTTTCAAATTGCCACTCTACAACACTTTTTAGATACATAATAAATACAAATTACTAGAAAATTTTTCATGTACATACATGTCATAGCAATGTCAAATTAGTATACAGATTCCTAAATGCTT
The DNA here is from genome assembly GCF_000696425.1 of Galeopterus variegatus. Lineage (NCBI taxonomy): Eukaryota > Metazoa > Chordata > Mammalia > Dermoptera > Cynocephalidae > Galeopterus > Galeopterus variegatus. The sequence continues at coordinate 72,746 of NW_007727791.1, forward strand.
ACTCTCAATTTTTGTACTTACAGAAGACCAGCACCAGCCTGTGGACCACACTTTGAGAGGATGAGTGAAAATAAGGCACTAAGTTTAACGTATATTAGCTGGTATATTAGAACATATATTTAGGTATCTAGATTTAATTGAAATAAAAAAAAGATTGCTATCGCCCAAACAATTTGTCGGAAAATCTTGTTACTTCATTAAGCCTCTTTTCATGCTAGTTTAGTATAAAAGAAAATAAATGTCTGCTTAAGATTAAGAAAGCTAAACACAGAATAAAATATATATCACCTTGTGGAATCAGGTAGACAGAGGAAACAGAGGCCTGTCAACTCAGATAGCATTCGTTTTTGTTTTGATTTTATATATATTATTGTTATTAAGCATCAACGTGGCTAATTAAATTTGAATATGATAATTATTACACTGTAGTTAAAATTATTTCATCTTTCTGACAGGCTCAGGGGATGTGAATTGTTCTTACTCAATATATTGATTATAACTGCAGAGGAGAAACAGGATGACTAATGTTGTGTTTATCCTTTCTGTCAAAGCTGACACATAAAAACAGGTTTCCATACTTGCTATTTTCCAAAATGTGGCAGCAGTTCATAACAGATCCCTAAATGCATTTTAACAAAGTGAAAATTTGCTTTAAATCATAAGATCTGGGCAATGACTCTAGAAAAATATGCTAATTAAATTCAAAAAACAAAAACATAAAATAGATCTTTCCCATAGCATAGTAAGTAGCTTTGAGTAACATACTACATAATGACACTGTTATTTAATTTTTAATTTTCTTTTTGAATGTTACTAACCACAGAGTATATTTAATAAAAATGGATAGGGTAATGACATCAGTTTTTACTGATTACTCTAAATAATTATCAACTTCTTTTTATAATTTGGGAATAAAACTATCTTAATTTTGGCATATGGATAAAACTACAGCTTACTGATACTGGAAATTTCATTTATTTAGCACTTTTTTTCCTCAGAGTACATAAGAATATCTAATAAAAGCTTATGGTAAACTTTTAAATTGTCCAACTAGTATCTATTAAAATCTATAAAGAGCTGCTAGTATTGAGGAAAAAAAATCTTTCATCACATCATGAGATTTAACAATTATGTATTTTAATATTCACATTAATCCTGAATAGAAAAGAAGAGGTAGCTTGATAGACACATTATAATAGCTAATAAAAGTCAATAAATTATAAAAAAAATCCTTGAAATTATAAAATATAAAATATTTTTTTTCAATTATTTTATCGATGGCACTATTTCCACTTAATCCCCCAAATAAAGAAGATAGTATATTAGAGACAGATGATAGGGAAGCCAATTAATAGCCCAATATGTCTCAGAAAATACAGGCAAAATGGTGATTTATTAGGGCATTTGCTCAGTGATGTCACAAATATGGTACTTTGCAAATAGGAATTCAGTAAATGATTAATTAATTAAAACACATTAATAGAGGAGGCATAAAAGAGTAATTAATTTCAATGTAGCTGATTTCCTGGTTACTGAAATGACACTGATTGTACTTGTCTCACATTGGTATTAACTTCATATCTTGTAGGAAGAGAAAAGTTTTAACTGATATTAATTTTACTGGAATGGCCACCATGGCATGATATTGGTGTCTCTCAGCTGCCAAATAAATAACCTGGGCATGGCAATAACTTGTCCCAAACCTCGGGGGGAGGGGAGGCATGTGCTTTGAAAAACTATGCTCAGTATTAAAGATTTCTATGAATAAACTTTATGAGAATCTTGCGGTTCCCAAGGGTTCCCTCCTTATCCTGCTCCTCTTCTCAGCCTTCCCAATCAAATTCATTTACTCTCATAATTTCAACATCCACAAAAACTTCTCCAGTCTTGCTCTCTTCCAAGAAAGTCTAGTTCTTATGTTCAGTTACCTGCTGTGCAGGCATTTGCAATAGAATACTCCACAGACATCTTAAATTAAACTTGCCAAGACATAAACTAATCACCATTCCTTGACACCAGGCCATTCTCCTTAGTACAGTCCCTATTCCTGTTGTTGGCATCGACATCTCCTAAGCTCTCAAACTAGAAGCCTTTGGAATCTTCTTAATTCTTGCTTATCCTTCATTGTCCACATCCCAAACTTTCCTTTAGCACCTCCTATCATGCTGACTTTATGGACATGCAACCTGTGCAGTCACACAGGGCCCCTTGCTTAGAGGGCTCCATGCTTCTCTGCTGTCTGCTGTTACCACATTGAAATCATAAACAATTTTTGAATAAGGAGTCCTGCATTTTCTGGATCTAGGATGTGCAAATTATTTAGCCAGTCCTGTCTCTCATGCCCTTTATCCTCTGTAAAACCTGTGTTATAGCCTCTAAATGTACCATGAAATTTCTCACTTCCCTATCTTTGTGTTTATTTTCCCTTTGCTGGTAATAGCCCATTTGCTGAGCCAATCCTCAAATACTCATTTCTGATGGCACCTCCCCCAGGAAGCCTTCCCTGAATAATTAAGCTTAGTTAAGCACTCCCATAATACAATTTGAATAACTCTATTATTAATACAAGATTATATTATTATTACTCACTTATGTATCTCTTATATTCTATGAGCTCATAGCAAGAAAGGGGTAAAAACCATTTCACAACTAACAGTGATGCAGAAAACACACAATCAAGTATTATTGTATAAATGAATAACATGATGAAAAATAGTATATTAAGTAACTGTTTTTTAGCCTCAAGAATTAGTGAGTTTTCAAAACAAAGAGCTATTGGAATTTTGTTTTTTAATCAAATGACAAATCAAAAAACACTTCTTCCTCATTCCTTTTACAATCCCAGTAAGTTCAATCACCTTCATCTCTGACATGAATCATTGTAATGAGCTCTTTTGCCTTCCTCCACTCCATTTTCTACAATGCAGCCAGAGGGATCTTTTAAAATACATCCAACTGTGCACCCACAACAACTATTCTTTGCCTACATCCTCCAGATTTCAGCTCAAATGTTGCTTCCTCTGTGATGTCTGGAAAAATCACTTGGCCCCATAAATTAAAACAAGTCCCCCCCTCCACACACCCCCTTAAGATCTCTCATTGTACTTTCCCTTTTTAACACTTAGCTAGTTTGTAATTTTTAATTATCTGTGGGATGAATTAATAAAGTTTGTCTGCCTTAATAGATTGAAAGTTTTGTGTTAGGGATTATGTCTATTATGCTCCCTAGTTGATCACCAGTGTGCCTGGCAGATAGTAGGTACCCACAAAGAATTTGTCAAATTAAATTGAATAGCAGTATTTCATAAAGACATGGCACAGGAATTTCAAAGAACTCTATAATGTGCATAAACTAATGTTGAAATATTATACTCATTCTTTTCTACCCTCTTGAATATAATAGTTGTTAATGGTTATCCTGATGCATGTTTCTTCATATTGCAATTCAGGAAACTGCAAGTATGACAGGTATCTGTAAGGATTTCTAAGAAACATTCCATAGTGTATTTGTTTAGCTTGTGTACCTGAGTTCTTCCTGAAGACCCTGCTGAGCACCTGAGGACTTGAGGGAAATTATGCAAAAGGCCCCACCAACTTTACGAAAAATAAATGCCACTTTCCTCCCATATACATCAACACAAATTAGCAAGTTTTATAACTAAGCAACTGGGAACCATCAAAAAAAGATATATTCTTACCTCAGACCCACTGGCTTCAAATACTATTTTAAGCATAACCCTGAAGACTGCCACATGTGCATACAATAATTCTTGCTTCTTCATGAAGCAAAACCTAAAGATGATATCACTTCAGAAGTCTATATTTAGTTATGAGGATCCTACCTATTCTTTTCTGCTTCTGTTCATGCTTTCAGAATGGCCTTTGGAACATTGATTCTTATGTGTTCTACCTCCCTAAGCCTCAGTTTCCTCATTTATATAGTGGTATAGAAATGGTACCTTCATCATAGTGTAATTGTAAAAATTAAATAAAATGATCTAGTAGAACACCTGTTATAATGTTTGTCAACTTGTGAGAATCCAGTAAATCTTAGCTAACAACAATAACCACCTCAAACTTTGTTAGAGTCTGAAAATCACAGAGATATGAATAAAAATGACAGAACTCTACAAAGGTCTAACTGGAAGGCAAAAACCAAAGCTGAAAGGTTGTGTCTGTCAAGCAGTTTGATTGGTTATCATTAGCTCCTCTCTGGCACTTGCTTTGCTTCCTACACTTCTGACAGCTATGCAAAATTACACCTCCAAGGTAATCAGATAAAGAATGCAAAAGAAACCATTACAATTAATTTGACTGAGAAGTAGGCACAGAAGATAAACGTGCAATACACCCTCAGGACCACAAACACTTTACACTTATCTCTATTTATCTACTTGTCAATTAATGAACCAGCTAGCTATAAGTCTTTTAATAAGAAGTGATCATTTCCAAGTAAAGTTGCCAAATTCCTATAATTCAAATATATATGGTGTGGTGACTTTTAAATGAAAAGAAAACATGTTTTTAAAAGCAATGTTCCCTTCTTGAATATTTCCACGTTATTGCATTTGAATCGCCCAAGTTCAAATGAGACAATTAAATGCTGTGTCTTTTTTTGTTCAGAGGCAAGATGAAGGTAATTTGCTGCTTCATGCATCTGTTTCCTCATCAGCACAGTCAGGACTAGGCTAATTAGGGGATGAAAACAATATGGTCATATGGATAGGCCAGATTGCTTGTCACTCAGTTATTCAATATGTGCTCTCTGTTTTGAAGACAGGAAACAGATAATGATTCTCTGGCATCTCTCTAGCAATGCATGAAAAGAAAAACTGCGAAGTGTTCAGATGTTTACCTGCTTATTTTTAGCATTCATCCTAGGAATAATCTTACTGGGCTGTGTCATTCATTTTGTCTTCACAAGAGTATTTATTAGAAAGCTTCAACTAAGGCTAGTAACTTCTAAAAAGAAAGCAAAAACCCAATCAACTAGATTTCTGGTCAATTCATTCAAATTAATTATCCTGAAATATTCTAAGGGCCAGAAAAAATTTATTCTAAACACAGGTGAATGTGCTCCAAATTTCAGAAAATCTAATTTAACTAAATAGACTCAGTAGGGAAAAATTAACATCTAAAAATATAAGATTAACTATAGAGTTTGTACCAGATACTTTTTCTGGTACCAGTCTATCCTCAATCACTTACAACAGGTAGAATTCAAACACAAGTATGGTCTTTCACAGGCCTGGCATGGAAAGGTCGATTAGTATAATTAGTTTCTCTCTCAGCCATTTGAACTAGGAAATATCAAACGGCAGAGTGGAAAGAGAAAATAAAAACATGCATTGAGAGTTTCACAAGTAAGCACAAGCAAAAGTTATGATATCAACTTATATAAATATAAAATATAAGTGAGCAAAATTACCTAGATGATAGGGATAGAAGTCTAGAACTGATGCACAGAGAAAATCAGAGATGTCCTAAGACAGAGAGAAAGAAAGAGAGAGAGGAAACAAGCAAAGGGAGGGAATGGCTCCTATTCCTGTCAGCTCCAGGTACCCTTTCTCCTGAAAGTTCCTGTTCCTAATGCCATGAAGGTTACAAATACCAATTCCAGTGAAGCCTGACCTTGCCACATGTCCTATCCTTGGATTTTCCATGGACCACTATCTTCCCTTAGTAGTAAAGTCATAACATAAATGCCACCAAGACCTCCAGTGGAATAAGATCACCAGCTTTTCAAGAGATAGGTAAAAATTGACTGACACACTTTCATCTCAAATATTGTCAGAAACCCTGCATCTCTCCCCAACCTCCAAAGATCAATTTGGGGGTAAGAATGGTGACTTAGCTTCTCCTCTTCAGCCCTGGCTATGCCGACGCACTTCTGCTACATTCTCTATCTTTACCCTAAATTTCACCTTCAGCATTGCTGTGCTTTTGTTGCATCATGATTGCCCCACTGGACACTACCCCTGTCCCTGCACTCCCCAAAGTGCCACACAGTCAGGGATGTTTGTATGACCGACTATATTAAAACTTGGAACCACAATGACTGCTACATTACCCAAATAACTTAAATGCCAGGCATCCATATTCTTAAAATCCCTCAGTTATTCTTCTCATAAAGAAACTTCTACTCATTATCTTCTCTATTTAAGTCCCACCTTACTGCCATGTTGCTAGATTCCCTTTTCTCTCCCCATTCCCTCCCCAAAGCCCCCAAATCCTTGTTAATCTCTTAGAGCTACCTCTTTCTCTCACCTTAGCCACCCAGACTATGAACAGAGAATCTTATCCCTGTAACCTATGAAGCATGCCAATTAAACTGTGCTCTGAAATACAGCCCCTTCTCTCCCCAAGATGAATTCCAAGGTTGCGATTTAAGAAAAGCGACGTTTTAGAAAAACAAGAGTATCCAACATTGAGTACTTATTGTGCACCAAGTACTATGCTTGAAAATCATTAACAATATAGATACAAATTCCTATATCTCTCTTATGTTGAAGTTTCTATTAATGTTCCTATTTTAGTGATGAGGAAATTTGCCCGAGGCTCACAATATTAGGACGTGCAGGCATGAGTCTACAACAGAGTATGAACTAGAACCAGAACATTCATTCACAACCACCACAACTCTGCTTCTCTCTGGGTGCCCCACATGTAACGTTACAATAAAGCTGATGATAGAAAATGCATTTAAAATTTCTCTAGGACATATGCAAACCATGAGCTCTAGAATTGTTGAGAGACTGTAATAAAAAGAGATAGCACACAAAGAGGTCCTGATGAAAGTGAATGTGAGGATTGCTACCTAAGAGCAGATCACGGTCTCACATAGAGAATCTCCAGTATAGCTTCATATATCATTACAAAGACATTTCTGCATTTATGATAGTTCTATTATTTTCTATCATATTTGTAGCAAAGAAAACTTCTAAAGATATTTCTGCATACTTGGACTTCTCAACTAAATAAAAGCAATATTAATTTCACACTTTTTACTCTTTGGGGATTAGGTGAAGAATTTATTTTCAACTCTGCTTCCAGGCAAGTGGACAACCTCAAAGGAATATAACACATTTAAAATATCTTCTAACAATTTAGAAAAAATAATGTATTTCATCTATTCAATAAAATATGCCATTTCACTGAATATCTGTGTAAAGCAAGGACTTCTGTTACTTGTGAAACTAGACCTCATTAATACATACATGCTATCAAGTGTAGTTTACTGGGAAGACACAGTATGTAAAAAGCTTGGCACACTAGAGTAACCAAGAGGAGAGCAGTGTGGCTGGATCACAGAAAGAGTAGCAGGAGAAAAGAAAGATACGGCAAGGCTTTCTCAGCCAAGGTGAAGAGTTTGGACTTCGTTCAAAGAAAAATAAGAACCTTTACAGATAACTGGATACCATTCCCCATGAGTCTTGAGATAAGAACTAAAGAGCTACTTATCCTTGCCCCAACTATTTAAAGATAGTGCCTCATTATACAGTACATATGTGTCAGAAAGTATGCATGTTAATACCATGTCTGCGAATTGAACTGTGGTATACTGTTGCTTGTGCCAATAGCAGGGAGACACCACAGAGAGGCAAACAAGCAAGCCATATGTGCTGCTGGCATCACTGACACACTGTGCAGTTATGGCATATGCCTTGAGTATCTTAAAATTATGCTGTTGGTAGTTTCATTGCTATATTTGATTATATATTTATTTGGAGGCTTTTAAAAAGAAATGACTTCAGACTCTAATCTTACGATTATGCAGTTAGCAACTAATAACAATGTGCTAAATGCTAGAAGGAATATACATTTGTAGCCAAGTTTCCTGAAGCAGCTTTTGAATTTACACAAACATAATTGCCCTCTCAATTTTTAAGGCTTTGAGCAACATTTCGTATGATGATGAGAAGTCACTTTAAACATCTATTCTATACCTTGACTAACTTTGAATTAAATATGTGTGTGTGTGCATACAACACACATATACAGCACATACATACATGTAAGTTTTAGGAGTTGTATTATACATCTTCTGTATTATATTTATGATATTATATTATCTATAAGTTTAGATATATCGATTACATATAAAACATAAGTTATATCATGTATGTTACATATATAAGTTATACATATATTTCAGGTCATAGATATGTAAGTTATATATCACACGCCTGTGTATACATATACAAAAATACTTTCTGGAAGAAGCATTAGTATGTAAAGTATCTTCCAAAGGTACAAACTGCTAATTCTTTGATAATGAAAATCATTCTGTGCACATTTCATATCATACAACATAGATATGTAAGTTATATATCACACGCCTGTGTATGCATATACAAAAATACTTTCTGGAAGAAGCATTAGTATGTAAAGTATCTTCCATAGGTACAAACTGCTAATTCTTTGATAATGAAAATCATTCTGTGCACATTTCATATCATACAACTTATGATCTTTAACACAGAAAACACAAAGAAAGAGGAATAATATTAATCCTAGCTTAGAGAGGTTCTAATAGAAACTTACTTTCTGTCTCTGCCAAAGAGATCAAAAGAGAAACTGTCAAAGTCACTGGTCCTCAAATCAAATTTCAGTTCCTCTAATATCAAGTATATGACCAATGGGAAATTTTCCCCTCAGAGCCCCAATCTTTCCAACTCTAAAACAGCAATACAGTTTGCAAAGATGATGTAAGATAGAAGGAAATAATATCTGACACCTAGCAGAAACTTAGTAAATACCCATTTTCTTCCCATCTCTTTTAGAAAATTACTTCAGTAGTATGAAATAAAGTATTCACAGCAATGTTTCCCAAAGATGAAGGACCCACAAACAATGACTACAAACTGTTGCAAAGATGTGATGTATTTAAGGAAAGCTTGGAAAATACTATTTTCATCGAAATATGTCCCAATTGAAATAGTATATGTTTAAAACAGTTAAACACTGGCAAGTTATACTTAGATATTTAGATAATTATTGGTTTGTAAGTCTTCTCTTTACATCAGACTTGGTGATGGTAAGCAACAACTTAGCCTTGTGAGCCCTTTAAATGCAAATCTAAGTTAGTAAGGTAATGGAACAGGCTACACTTCTCAGTAAACAGTTTGGAGATTTACTCTTAAGTTAAGGCATAGTTCTTTGAACATTTAGAATAGAGCTAATTTCAAACTGTGTTGACACTGACGACTACAGATTTTCAATTCATAAGCATGTTGGTGAATAAGATGTGTTGCACTAGAAAATAGTTGAATGCTGGTTGAGCTAAGATTAAAAACAAAAAACAAAAATAAACCAAAATCCCACCAAGCCTCTGATTGAATGTGTTAAGGTCTGCAGAAATAAATCCATAACTGAGTTTTCTTAGGCAACAGAATATTTCCCCTTTGGCTAGCGGGTGCATATGAATAAGGGTTGAAAGTAAGGGAAAATGTGGTACATCAATAAACCATAACTTCCATAATTTGGATAGCATTTCAGAATTAAATTGTTTTCAAATCCTTGATTCTTACCAACATCCTAAGATAAATTTTACTATCTTACAAATGAAAAATTTGAAACTCCAAAAGGTTTAGGAACATTTTGGGGATCACCAAGGCAAACAAATCTTAGAAAAAAGTCACCGAGATGCTTGTAGCTCAAGGAAAGTACAATATTTAACTCAACTTTCTTGTTATTTTTTGAGAACTTAAAGATTTGATTAAGACCAGACAGGTACTGGAATGCATATCTTCTATTTCCCAGCTAAGTATTCTTACCACCATACCAAGGAAACACATAGAACAGGGTGAGTGGCCAGAGACCAATCATTTCCCTGCTCTCAGTGAGCTTAAAACAAAAAGACAGGTACCCACAGAGTGACCACTTAACCCACTCTGCTCTCAGAGCAAAGGGTATACCACCTGCTGAGCTTCTATCCCTGTCTTCCCCTGAAATTAACTGGAACAGATGACTGACATAATGTTCTCAGTGCTCATAATTTTTGCAGGAATAAAGTTAAAAGGATAAGTAAAGAGCATTCAGGGTTCATAAGGATTGCTGATTATGTTTTACAGGCAAATCCACACCTATCAGATGTAATCCTCACTGAATTTCCCTTGTTAGAATGTTTCTTTTTATCTAAAGAAAGATTCTTCCGGGTGTGTTTTCCTAACGTTAGATAATTTGGGGCATTCAGTTTTTAAAAATTCCTGAGTGTTAAAGACACTTTCTAAATTTCTTTTGTATTTATCCCTAGTAAATCAAGTTCTTATCTAAAATACTCTCAGGTCCAATAGCCAATTCTCCACATTTCTCCAGAGAAAATTATTTATAGTTCAGTTACTAAACGTTTCCTCTCCTCTTTGTCTAAAGATACTATCTGGAGTTAGACCTTCGTCTCCTCATCTCAAAATCTTTCAGAAGCCTCCCCTATCATCTCTTCCTGTATATGATACTAATTTCAAAAGCAAAGAATCTAATCTTGTCATCATGCACCTTAAACCCTTTAGTTGTTTCTGGAGAAATATTCATGTTTTGTTTCTTGATCTGAGTACTAGTTACACAGGTGTGTTCAGTTTGTGAAAATGTGTCAGGCTGCACACCAATGACTTGTGCATTTTTCTGTATGTGTGTTATACTTCAATTTCAAAAGAAAAATAAAAATAAAAACTCAGTGTCCTACATCCCAGTTGTGACTTCTGGGCTGTCACTTGAAATCTTCCGTGAAATACTTGTTTCACTTAACTAAGTAAGGGTCCAAGAGTAGAATGGAATCAAAAGTTCAGTGTACCCTAAACTCAAAGCAAGATTTGCTTGTGAATAGAATTACATCTTCTCCTTGAATGATCCAAGTTCCTAGTATTTTCTCCCACCTTTGTATGAATTAACTGTTAGTATGTGTAATAGAGTCTAAAAAAGACACATTTGTTTCAAGGTAAATTTTGTGAATAGAATTACATCTTCTCCTTGAATGATCCAAGTTCCTAGTATTTTCTCCCACCTTTGCATGAATTAACTGTTAGTATGTGTAATAGAGTCTAAAAAAGACACATTTGTTTCAAGGTAAATATGCAAGATTGTCAGAAAGCATCAATAGTTTGAAGTTACCAAGTGTTTTAATAAAATAAATCTATGTTTTGTTGCTATTTTAGTTTTTCATCTGTTTCCCACCTCTTCTTTTCTGGTTTTACATGGAAAATAATAAAATGGGTAATGGGATTTTTTAAATAGTCCAGTATATATTAACAAAAAATATTTGAATGAAAAAACAAAAACAACAAAACCTGTGTTTCTTTCACCCAGAGGACAAAAGAAAATTCCCTTGGCATTGCTTCAAAGGCTCTTCAAGATTAGGCCTAACCTGCCCTTCCTCCTCCATCTCTGTCTCATTCCCAGTCACACAATCCACACACCTCATGTATTCTAGTCACACTAAACCATTTGTTGTTTCTAAAACTTTATTTTTACCCCCCTCCAGCCTTCACTTCTTTTACATGATGCCCCTGCTGCCTGGGACAGCATGGAGGTCCCCTCCTTTTCCCAGGAATCCTTCTATCCACAACTCCTAGAACATAACTGGGTTGCCCCAAATAACCACACTGTCCCTTTTTTCTGACCACAGAGACTGCCCATGTGATGAGCATATCACCAAAGTGCAGCCATATGAGGTCCTTCTCCAATGTTTTTCTCCTGGAGTAAACAGGGAAGCAATAAGATTGTGATTTCACTAACAGAAAAACCAGAGAAAATAAAGATAAGCCAGAAAGCAGCAGAGACAAGAGATAGTGTGCATTTTAATAGCAATGAGACTCCAATTCCAGTCACCAAAGTTCCAGGAAATACCCTACTCTCTATGGTTCTTTCTTCAGTTCTATCAGCTCTACCATCAACTCCTTGGGAATTCCTCTCTCACTGCCTCCATCCTAAGTTCTTTGAAGAGGTAAAGTTGGTCTCCTCTCTGCTCTGTACCCCCTCCCGTCTGCAATAAATAACACTAAACTAATCTGTTTTCCTTGTCTGCATCTCCAACTAGAAATGTGCACTCTTTGAAGGCACAAATTTATATGAGGTTTCACGTGCTTAGCACACAAGAAAAGATTGAAAACCTACAGAATGAATTATAAAAAGGAACTAACCAGAAGGAGAACGTAGAAACAGAATGAAAGTAGCAGTAAATACAGACATCAAGGGAGTTTCAAGTACTCCGAGATGAATATGTCAGTAATATTGTGGGGCTATTAGAAAAGTATGTGTTATAAAAAGCTAAAATAGCTTTTATTTAACAAGTGCATTGTCTTGGTTCGCTCAGGCTGCTATAACAAAATACCATAAACTAGGTGGCTTATAAACGACATATATTTGTTTCTCATAGTTCTGGAGGCTGGGAAATCCCAAATCAATGTGCCAGCAGCTTTAGGGTCTGAGGAGGGCCTCCATTCTCATAAATGACACCTTCTTACTGTGTCTTTATAAGGGGGAAGGTCCAAAGCAGCTCCCTGGTGCCTCTTTTATAAGAGCACTAATCCCATCCACTGGGGCTCTGTGCTAATGCCCTAACCACCTTCCAAAGGCCCCACCTGCCTTGAGGAGAGGGTGGGCACACAAACATTCAGACCATACTGCACTCGATGTGCAATAACAGACCACGATGTGCAATAATCATACTACTACTCCAGCAAGATTGGCCCTTAAAACTGCACAACAGACAGTTTGTCAGTCTGGAAACTACGGGGATGGTGGAAAAACAGAAGAGAATGTAAATTAACCCCCCCACCCAAAAAAATAAGAGTAAAACAATAAGGGGATTAAAAATAAGGCATGAAGAACACTAAAGTAACTGGGGATATATAACATGGAAAAATGAGGAGAAAATGAGGGATAACAATAAACATAAAACACATGAAGTTAAAACATCTACAGTAAAAAGAAGGATAACCTTATGTAAGATTTTTATTAAAATTAAAGTAAAATTTTAAGGTCACCATGGATATTATACAGATTACACAAGAGATTATAAAATCAGTATTTCTCAAACAAGGGGGGGTGGGGTGGGGGAGCCTAAGAGTTTTTAATAAGAGTAATTTTGTAGTTGATTTAATTTTCAAGATAATCTGAATGATCAATAGGAACATCTTTATGACAACTTTGAATCAAGTTTTGCCCCATACATCAGGGACTGAATTTGCAGCCCCCACTGGCACCATGTAGTACTTTATTTACTGTAGCAGGTTTGTAAGAAAAGAAAACAGGGGGATCTAAGACACAGATGAAATAGAACCAAGGCAAAGCTAAATGATGGTGAAGGGGCACACATTAAAATACATGTAGTATTTAGATGGAGAAAGTGGTGGAAGGATGGATTTATCTTAGGGCTACAGAAGCATAAACACAGTGACTCTGGGCCTATGGCAGTCAGGACCACAATCACACTGTGAGCAGCAAGTTTGGTTTCAGAAAAACAACACCACTGCTTTTAAGTAACGATGTTCTCTTTTAAATTTTTATTGGTTTCATTATTTTGTTTGTATTAATTTAATTTTTGGCTTTATAGTTAGAAAGAGCTATATTGTAATGAGTTTACAATTAGTTTTTTAAGTTGTACTATATTAAAAAATGTTAAAAGCACTAAATTTTAAAAAACAGTAAAGAGAAATAAATAACTTTCCACTTTATTTTTTTAATGAATCATTTGTTTTTTATTTTAACATTTACTTATACATATTTGTGGGGGTATGGCATGTTGCTTCAATACATGCATATCCTGCACAATGATCAGCTTAGAGCAGACAGCAGAGTTTTGTACCCATTTGTCCACCACTTCTCTTCCCTTTACCTCCTCCCCTCCCAGCCTCACTTCAGCTTTCCGTATTTTTTTTCCTTTTAAAGATTTCATTATTACTCATGTTCGCAAAAAATTGCTCTTAAGGTTTTTTTTTTTTTTTAATAGCATGGGGCTGGAGGCTATTACTAAATTAGATGATCTCTTGATTTCATAATTCTTTGATTCTACAATGATAAATACAGTAGAGTGCCAGAAATACTCAGTTTGCTTTGATTGGGGAGAAAAAAGCAAGGGATTACAACAGCATTAAACATTCTGTTTAAAGCTGTAATTCAGTAATATAAAATGTGTCCTAATTATATATTGTAATATTTCTATATTACCAAATGTCTATTACACCAAATGTCTTCTTCTATTTCTATTTCCCTTTCGTTTAGAATAAATGAAAAAAAAAACTTTTATGTTTAATCTCCTGGAAAACGCCTTTAAAATCCTCATCAGAATGTATAATTGACGTTGGCAAACTTTTCTTCTAATGGAAGGAAACTTAAAATGGGGAGGTGAGACAAATGAAAACCGTTTAAAATGGGGTCTGTAAAGATCTGAAACACTTCAGAGAAGGAGAAATTAATATTTGCTACATTCCCACCAGATTAAGCATTCATTTATTCATTTTTTAGAAATTCAACAAATATTTTGAGAACCTGTATGTGGGAGCAATATTCCAAGTGCTGGGAATACAATATAACATATATTACTTGTCATCAAAGAGATTTGAGTTTAGAGGAGAAACCAGAGAAAGAGCAAATGTCAATTACTATGATAGCATAAAAGAGGGGCACCGAGAAAGTGCAGTCTAAAATATCAAGCACTAAGCTTAGCCTACCTTATCTCTATCCTCACAAACACCCTGTGATGTGGATACTGTTATTCCAGTTTTACTGATGACAAAACTACGATTCATTTGTCTCACATCATGACTTTGCTCCACTTACTTTCTATTGCCTCAAATATTCTGTACTTTGCGTCTGTATAGATGGCTTCTTTATGTTTCACATGGCTCAATAGCATGTGCTCTCTTCTTACCCTCTCAGCCAAGCTTATCAGTAAAGTAACCTGCATTCATTTTATCAAATTGCTCAGCTTCAAATCAATCCTCTGAAATGTGGCTCTGACTCCTACCGTTTCACCTGCACTGCTCTCAGTTCACAGATAACCTCCACACTGCCAAACCCTATGGATAATTTCTAATTTTAATTCTTTTTGACTGTCTGTGTTATTTGACACTTTGAATCACTACTTTTTTCATAAACTCTCTCCTCTCTTGGCTAGGATATCACTCTGCCTTACTTTTTCTTCTACTCATTTTTTACTTTTTTAGTTTCCTCACTGGGATCTCTTCTTCGGCCTGTATGCTAAAAGTCATCCAAGGATGACACCTGTGAGTACCTTTGACCTCTTTCTGCTTCCTCGCTCCTTACTCCTGAAATAATCCTTAAAGGCTGAGAATTCTTAAATCTCCTGTGATCCTTCACTGCCATGAGTTCAGTTCCTCATCCTCTTCCACCTTTTAATTACACTTATCCCTCTAGCTTTAATCCCTATCGTCCCTCATTCATATTGTCCTAGTGATTATCTAAATCACAAATCTGACCTGGTCTCTTCTTCCTTCATGCTCAGGAATAATTTATGATCTAATAGAAATAATTTATAGACAGTATTTTTCAAATCACACTAGCAAACTGCACAATCAGTATGTAAGTGACAAAGGATAGGAACTGATTCTGGTTAACTTGAGCAGACAAGAATTTATTGAAATGTTACCAGATCACTCACTGAGTCAACATAAGTTTGGATAACAGAACTCTAACAAGAATTTAAGAAAGTGAGGCCCAAATTCCTACCATGTAAATACTCTACTTTTATTCCCCCACTGTCATAATGGTCACTGGACGCTGACTACCTTGTGAACAGAGATGTTCACTGCCTCTTCTCTAAACTCTTGGGATTCATTACAAATATCTTGAGAAAGCTCTACTGAAGCTTCCGATTTGTGTCACTCTCCCAAATTATGTCTTAGGCAGAAGCATCTGACTGGACACACATGGGTCTGTGATCGAGAGAGGGAAAAACTCTCCATTTTGACATTCATAGTGGATGATGGCAAGATCTTGCCACCCACTTTTCTTAAGATGCTCCCCAAATAAGAATTGTATTCTTATGCTAGGAAATTGATAAAAGTCAATCGCACACCCCCATATGGCTCAACCAATTTAAGTTCTCAAAACTAAAGAAAAATAGAAAAGGCATTAAGAAGTTTAAAGGAATAGAGGGTGTAAGGGACAAAATAAGATAGAATTGGCACAAAGGATCTTCCCCACTTATATCCCATACTTGGATCTGACACTCATAATTAAAGGAATGTTTCGAAAGGTATATGGGACTTTTGATATATATCATAGCAACAATCCAACATGATTTGCTTTTCCCTAAAAGCAACATTTTTAGTTGTTTTCTTGTCCTCATAGGTAACAAGGTTAAGATTGAATTAAGACTCAATATATCAATAAATAAGCAGAATAGTTACTGAGAGAACCCCACTGGCCAAGACTTAGCCCCCTCATAGTACTCCCCAATTGCTCCCTCCCTCAAACTCTGAGCCATAAAAGCAAAAATTAACACTCTACATACTCTTTCTCAAGTCTATTAAATCAGAAATTAGGTAGAGGATGTTTATCTTTCCCTGGCTCATCAACTTTATTCTACCTAGGGAAGATTTCCCAATGTAAGAAATCAAAATATTTATCTTGCCAGATCATGATAGCCAATAAAAATTAACTTTAATTTATTATACATGTAAATAAAAACAGTTATCTGAATCTCAAACATCAGTAGAGCTAGGACTTCTCTTAGTCTAGATGGAGAAAAGAGCATATTCTAAAGAATAGTTCTGCATAGTTCTTACCTGCTATGTATTTATATTTAATTCACATTCACAAGTATAGCTAAACATAAACAGAACTTCAAGAATCTCATGTTTAATGTATAAACTTCTTCTGCAACTTAAAACCAAATCTCTGCATTGCTTAAGGGGTCATGCTTCTTTGTATGGTCACAAAGACCTTCTGGCCTACCTCCCAGAGTCTTCTTTTATCACTTCTCTTATTTTTTACCCAGTATTTCTCTAAGAATACAATATTTTAAGAATATTGAAGTATTTATAGTCTCCTAAACCCAGTATACTGTTTCTAGTCTCATCTCTTACCACCACCTGGAATAATTTTGGCTAATTAGACCTTCTGTCTAACTCTTGCAAAATATCTTGCAAAAGCATATTTGTGAAGGCTTCTCTTACCTGTGTCCTAGCTGAGGGACGTAACTCATCTTTTTTCTGTTTGTTCCTATCTCTATTTCACATACATATTTCTATTAGTCTATATACTTTACTTTGTCGTAGCTACTGGAATCTATACCTTGCTCATTGTTAATCCCCAGCTTCTCACACAGTGCCTTGCACATAGGGAACTATCTAACATATAACAACGGACAGATCAAGTCACAGTTTAACTGCATCTGTACTGTTGCTCCTTCTCTCTGCTTTTTATTCCTCTTACTAGTTTCTCTTTGATATTCTTATGGCACCACTGTCTAGTTCTTTCCACCTGCTATTCCACCCAAAAAACTACATCTGAAATTCATATCTCTGTCTCTTATTGGTATAAATACTACTTTTTAACTGGACAAAGTATTCACTATTTAATGACAGTTTTGAAAAGTAGTATTGGAGTAAATTCAAAATGTGTTTTTCAATAAATTATATACTTTTTACAATCTGAACAGCATAAAAAGGCATTTTCTATAAGTAAATTTGATTTTCACATTTGACATGTTGTAAAACATAAAAAGTACCCCAAAGGTCTTAGAAATATAGTGAAGTTCAACAGCACTCAAGATTTTAATGCAAAACCTTTTCTTATATAATTAACTTTGGGCTTCCAACAGCCTTATGTACTATAGGTTAAGAAATAGTCAAAACATAACTTTTACAGTCTTCAGTAATAGATTTTAAGGCCTCCATTAAACTAAATGACCTTCTACTGCCATTTTTTAAAAATTGGAAATCTTTGGTATCCTTGAAACTGAATATTACTTTTGTTTCGAAATAGATCCAATTTCTTATTTTCCTAGGGTCAGTCTAAACCTGTTTTCCTCTGGTCCTCTTTTTTCCACAGCTCCTGTAATACTATCTTTCTCCCTTTTAAAAGTAAGACAATCAACTTTTAAACGGTAGTGTTGCGAAGTATTCTAGCATCTGATTGAGGCTGTCTCTATAATTAAATCAGATGAACTGAATGATCATGAGCAAAAGAAAGGATGTAAATGTCTGCATTGTTTTAGTCCTACAACATGTGAAGATTGCAGATCAGTTTATTTTCAAGTATTTCTAGAACCAATCCTATGTTTTTGTCAATTTTGATTTCTGATGCTAAATGCTTTTAGTGAATGTATGGTATTAAATTCTGTTTATTTGGTTTATGTTTCTTGAAATCTAGTCACAATCATAATCATAAAAAATTTTTAAAAACATTTGTCAATTTTGATTTCTGATGCTAAATGCTTTTAGTGAATGTATGGTATTAAATTCTGCTTATTTGGTTTATGTTTCTTGAAATCTAGTCACAATCATAATCATAAAAAATTTTTAAAAACAAAGTCATTATATAACTCAATAACAAAAAAACTACACTTTATGCATAAATATACATGACTTTAATTCTTTTTTGGAAGCTGCTTTTGTGAAAATTTATGTACATACACACATACACACACACCTCCTATCTTCCTTAGTGCCTCTGACTAATAAAAGCATCTTATGATACATTTTAAAATTTTGTTTATTATTAACATTTATTGCAAAGAAACAGGCAAGTATAAAAGTGTTACATTATTTGGAGATAATGTTCACGTCATCAAGTATTCTTTACTAAAAATACAAATATATGCAGAACTTCCAAACATATTTATTATGACATGGTAAATTTGGCTAACATTGTGTATGTATAGTCCTTATCGATTTAAAAATATATCAATTATTTTACTTATACTAAAAAATAGTCTCACTATCAGTCATATTTAGGATAATTAGGGATTACTCTTCACATACGCAGTTCAAATTTTACATAGCAAATTTAACATTAGAATTTTTAAATACATGTTCTTTGAAGCCAGCCAAGCATTAATATTAGAATTCACTGAAATCTAATTAATACACTTCTTTCTGTCTTGGCCCTAGCAAATTATGTGTTAACATCCATTAAATTATAACTTTTTTTGTAACTCTATGTCTTTTAGTTTCTTTATAAGAAATATCTCCATTACAAAATGGAAGTTTAAGTAGTCTTAGAATTTTTGTGAATCAATTGTCCTCTTCAATCTAAATAAACCCATTTAATTTATGACTTTTCAATTAAAGCAGAAATTAGTAACATGTTAATAAAAGCAAAGGAACTAGTATTATTAGTAGAACATAATACACCACTAAGAAAAACACAAGGTAACTTTTCATAAAGAATATGTATCATGAATATTAATAGCCAATAGAACTATTACATGTATTTGAATAGAAATATACATAGCTGACGATAACAAAGGTAAACTTTTTCCAGGTTGAACCAAGGTAAAAATTACCTTATGTTAATAAAGATAAGAATCAACAAGACACATATATATCTCAAGTGTACAGACTGACAAATCCAAGAAAACCAATTCTTTCATGTATTGACTTTATCATCTGAATACATCCTGCTCATTAAATAAGCTAAATATCAAAGGTACAGTCTCCATTTATTGAATGTTCATATTCAAAAAGAGGTAACTTTGAAGTGGACACACAGAAAGACTCCATAGATGTTTCCCATTATTGGGTATGTTTCAAGAAAACAGAAACGTCCTGGGATTAATATCAAAATAATTAGATACATTTTTCTTCTTACCACACAAAAAAATTATCTCAGTTAACAGAAATTCCTAGAGATTAGTGACCAACTGAAGTTAATGGCCTGAGACTATACTTTAGGCAATTAACTCCGCCCAGCCATTCATTAATCCCCAGGAAATGCTCAGGTCTGCAACTGTTACTGCTTAATTATAACCCAAATGGAACCATGAGAGATGAGACCAGCAATGTGATTGGCTAAAGTACAAGAATAAAGTTCTCCATGACTGCCTTGTACATATCAATTAAAATTGTATCACCCTTAAAAAATCCATATGCCCATATTTCTTTTTCATTTTCAGTTCATAATAGCAATAATGACTTCAATGCTGGGCATTTTCTGGGAATTAATGGCCATTGGATGTTAATGGCCCTCGGCTCTACCTTGAGCCATCTATGCCTCCCCGTTAGTAATTAATCCTTATGAAAAGCCCAGCTATTACTTAATTAACTTTACAATGCACTTAATGCAGATATGACACAATGGAAAGATTTTTATTTATAAGCTTCCAAAAAACCTAAACCTTCAATTAGGAAAAAACTTTCCAAAAATCCAGCTTCAGATTTCTGAAACTTACATTGAAAATTAAGAATGGAAAGGATTGTGGGAGATACTGTACTTCAGACTGCACTTTAGACAGGACCTCAACTACCTTCAAGGAAGGTGATTCTAGCCCATGGTAAAAGGTTACTCTATTTCCTTCAGTTACTTATTCCTATGCTTATTCAACAGAATCATATTTGTCAAGGCAATTTTTTCCTCATTATAACATCGCTGAAGTAAGAAAGAAATAGTACTGTTATATGTAAGAAGTGTTAAGAAACTCCCTTCCTTTCATCCACGTTCTTTTCCTCTGTACTGTATGATTCAGTTTGTAAACAATTCCACGGGCAAGAATCACTAGATTGTGTCAGAGTAGTTTAAACTTGGTAAGTTTTAGCACACATTCTTCCTCAACGGAAAAAAAGAAATTGCCTTAAATGGTAAACCTACTATTTTATTAGTCTATTAAGGGGGTATTTTTCAATCCTGCTAGCAACTAATATGAGGAACATCGTATCCGTCTCAAACCATCTGGTCCCCTAGATGCTATTGACAAATGTATCTGATTTCGTGCTGCATAGCATATAGTTAAACTTTTTCTGTTAATAAACACTTAGCCATGGTAGAAATCTACCTGAGGGAGCATGTGCTATTCCTCACCTGACAGCACTTGTGGGAGCCCCATTCATGCCTAAAATTAGCCCTGGCACATAATTATAGCCTTCAGGGAAGATCAGCTCCAGAATATATTATCTTTCCTACAAAATCAAGATCCCTTAAATTACATAGATGAATGTCATTCAGGTACAGAATTGGTTAGTTAGGATTCTGTTTTTCCTATTAAGCATATGGACTGCAAGGTCAACAGGGTAATATGTATTACTATTTATGGTGCCTAATAATTTATACAGGTTTTTGTGATTTCTTATTTTGCTGATGCCTCCTCCCCAAAGTAACAACCAGAGATTTATGATTTTTGCAATTATATGAAGTGTTATTTCCCTATATTTTGTGTTGTTTGCTATAGCATCAAACTACAGTTATCGACTGCAATAACTGTCTTAGATAAATCTTTATATTTTGATTAAATAATAGTTATCAAATTATAGTAATAATCAAATAGTAGTCAACAAATTTTCAGAGACTGTCTTAGAGAAATCTTTATGTCTCAGCTAAAAATGCATGAAATAAGTGAATGTATTAAAATAATGAGTGTTTCCATTGATACAGATGTCTTGGAAACATGAGATTTTGATGCTTATTATTGGGATATGGAGAATGTTAAACACTTATGCATATGTTATTGTTCTTGTTATTTCACTTTAAATATTTTAGGATGGATGAAAAAAAATTCACAGAGAGAACCAAAAATAAGGGTTAGTATGGAATGGGAAAGACAAAATATACTTTGTTGTTTTGTTGGCTCACTGGGTCAAAAAACATGTACATGTACAAAAAGCATGTACATTATACTCTACATGCATTCACATGCATGCACACACAAAAAAAAAAATTCACAGAGAGAACCAAAAATAAGGGTTAGTATGGAATGGGAAAGACAAAATATACTTTGTTGTTTTGTTGGCTCACTGGGTCAAAAAATATGTACATGTACAAAAAGCATGTACATTATACTCTACATGCATTCACATGCATGCACACACACACACAATCAATTTAAGCCATTCGTGAATCTTGAATAAGTAACACTGCTACTTCTTCCAAATGTTATCTTTAGTAAGTGGTGAAAGTATAAGAAAAGCAGACCCAGATAAAAACTCACTGGCATGTATATTGAACAGTGACACCTGACAACCCACAATTTTGATAAACTGTATGGTTCACAGCAATTATTTTTCTAACCCTTCCTAACACACATACTACAATGGGAGACTATTAATAAAATTTTGTCCTCATGTAACCTTAATGATACATTCTTTCAAAATGCTGGTAAATAGGCATTCATTTTTCCAATCTTTAGACAGTTTACCAATCTCCATAAATTCTTTTAAAAAGTATATCCTTATGCTGATTTCTTAAAATTTTATTTATATAAAAAATAATATGGTTTGAATGATCACTAATATTTTTTTCTAATCTTGCTGAAGTTCTATACCCTGCATTTTCTCTCTCTTTGTTTGGATCACAGGCAATTCTTTGTTCTGCTTTTTAAAATAACTGTATTTAGAAATATCCATTTAAATATTACTCCTTATTTTAAATACTGATTTTCTTTTCTTTTTCTTTATCAAAATGAGACTCAGTGTAAACAGAGAACTCTTATATTTGAACCCAAACTTTTCTGTCCATTCATTAACTTAGACATGAACTGCTGAAGACATAACAGTTATGAATATTTTAAAGCACCAGTATGAGCATATACATAGTACTGATAGATTCAACATGCATAAACTTTGGCCAAATACCCTTTGACAATGATATAAGCATCTGGATGAAGGTCTAGAAAGCCAATCACCTCTAGTTTCCATCTGCTTTTGGTACATGCAAGTCCTATATCCTAGTTCCACTTTATGAAGAAAATACCACTCTACCATTCATAATTTAACTAAAGTATCAATCAGTTAAAAAAAGGATAACTACAAGACCTGTGAAAGAAAGAAAAAAGATTTTCCTGACATTGACACAATTCCAAGAATGTCTACTAGCACATCATAGCATGTTGAAAATTGGAGGCCACTGACCAAAATCAGCCAGAAAATATGCTGTTTTTCCTGTGTAGGAAGTAAAAACTCAATAAGTTGTTAACATTTTAAAGTTCGGTGTACTTACATAAAATTTCATATTTCCAAGTGTATGTTTTTAAAAATTAATAAGTCAGCAACAGTTAATTGGAACTGTATAGAATCTTCCCATTTAGATAGGGCCCACCTTCTCCAGTCCCTACCACTCTATCGTTTCCATAATACATTGCACTAGCCAATAATTATTCACATTTCCATTTTACAGGGAAACAAAAGACTTGAAAATGTTGTGTGTGTGCTTGTGTGTGTTTGGCGGGGGGGAGTGCACACATGTAAACCCTGGGATTTCTGATGAGCATAAAGGTTTCATAATATTCCCCTCCCCAACTTCCTACATATCCATTTTTTGAAACTCCAGTCTTTCAAATGAAAATATCCAATGATCAAAGGAGCTACAGCTTTACCAAGCAAAGACAGGGGTTAATTTTTCTTGCTTCTTTACTGTTGGAGATTGACTTAACATTTCCCAACTTGACTAATTTGCCATTATATTTAAGCTACTTAAATCCTAAAATCTGTTAGAATACACTAAAGTCAATGTAGAACACAGGAAAAGAAATTTCTCTTAATCTCTAAATGACTCTCCAAAGAATTTGGATTCATTCCTCTTGCAAAATCAATTCAAGTATTTTCAGTCGACTTCTATTATTTCCACTTAAATATACATTGCACCTAGGGCCAGAAGTTTCAGCATGATTAATACCTGTAGTCTAAGCAATTATGATTAATTATATTCTTTCATTCCTAGATTCACCCAAAATGTAATGAGAATATTTTTATGATAAATGCATTAATATTTAGATATTTCTAGAAATACATCAGGATATCTGAGAATTCTACAAGAAATATGTTTCATAATTCTTACAGTCCTACCCATTCCATCTACAAAAAAGTTTTTTTCTTTACTTTAAGAAACCTTAATTAGTAATAGTAACTAACTAATATAGAATAAGGAAGAAAAAGCTTATAGGGTAGTAGGTCTTTAAACTGGTTGAGCCTCAAAATCTCCTGCACCCAACAAAAATACATTCCTCTATCTATAGAGATTCTGGTCAAGTGGATCTGAGTAAATCAATAAATCAGAATGTCCCAGAGCATGGCCCTGGTCAACAGTACTTTATTTAAATCTCTCTACACGATTACAATTTTCAGTGGGGTTGAGAACCACTGGCCTAGAAAAAAGCAACAACGTTTTAAACATTCCTCCCCTCGATTATTTGGATTAAATTAACAAAACAAAAATGCTTAGTTTAATTAATCAGCTGGTAGTTGGCTATGTTGAAACTGTAAGTGCCATAATAGAGTCCTAGGAAGTACTTCCCATCCTCAAGGAGGAGTCTACAATCTAATTAGGGAGTGGAGGGACTTATGCATGAAATAGCATTGAATTGGGGCCGGCCCCGTGGCGCACTGGATAGTGCCCCGCTTGGGAAGCACGGCGGCGCTCCCGCCCGAGGGTTCGGATCCCACATACAGACCGGTTCCCGCTCACTGGCTGAGCGAGGCGCGGGAGCAACGCCGAGGGTTGCGATCCCGTTGCCGGGTCCCCGGTCCAGTATGGGGGCAACGCTGAGGGTTGCGATCCGTTGCCGGACACGGAAAAAGACAAAAGACAAAAAAAAAAAAAAATAGCATTGAATTGGAAAGTATTTAAATCTGTCCTTTTCAGTAATTAGGTATTGCCTAATGGATCCATCCTTGTTTCCTATTGGTTAATTAGTGCCAGTTTACTGAAGGCCTTGAAACTGAGGCAGAATATTTTTTATATTTTATACTTGATGTCACAGTCAATGGAATATATTTTAGAAGGGAAATTCTGTATAAACACAGTATTTGCTATTTAAAGGATTATTTAGAGAAATGACACGATTTGGCCAGCAAATGTTGCTGTATTAGCTTAGGGGTGAGCCAGTGAGCATCTGGATAGGAATGATAGCCCAGATGGAATTAAAGGTACTAATATAAGAAATTTTTCAAAAGATGACCAACAGAAAAAGGAGGACAGCATAAACTCAATACCTGTAACCATTAATGTCTGAAGAAATTTTAAAGTGGAGGTTCCTTTGGCAGAAACAAGAACATAGAAATTTGGGGAAGAACTTAATCTGGGGAGAAAGTAGAATTGGTTTAGATCTGTTGAAGTTAAAGTGTTGGAAGACACTTAATTAGAAATATTCAGAAAATAACTGGAAATATAGAAAACGAGCTTGAGTAAAAAACTAAA
>NW_007727791.1:100747-115755 GCF_000696425.1 Galeopterus variegatus
GCACTTAAATCAGAAATATCTGCACTGAACTGTTATATAATGGGAAATAAACTCTTACTGGGTTAAGCCACTGTGAAAAAGGTTTTTTTTTTCTCTTCTATCAGCTGGTATTACCCTAAATAATACAAGTTATGTCATCATACAGTTACCAAATCAAAATATGACTATGACTCACGTTTTTTAATTAAAATCTCTCAACTAAAAGTTAAAATTTATTTCCCTTACATTCTAAACTTTATCCTGATAATAGGTGGTGACAGGTGGTGATATGACCTCTTCTCCTCCTGGCAAACACAGGTGTTAAGTAAAAATGGTAACCTGAAGACAGAAAATTCAAATGAACTGATTTTTTAACACTTCAAAAGCAAATAGCATCAAAATGCAGTTTTGAAGTTATGTCTAGATACTTTTTCTTATCAAATTCAGGAGTCAGAGATAATAAATGAATCATTTATTTGATGCATATAATACTTTAAAGAAATCAGTGCAAGCCCCCAAAGGTAAAAAGCAACAGCATACTCACAAATTTTTCATCATTTGAAGTTGATATAACAATGCTGACAAGTACAAAAGATAACTACTTTGTTCTGTCATGCCATGTCATGTTGTAGAAAACACAAAGCATTATGTGACCTTTAGAGCAACAGCCAAAACTAGTTTGCTTTGTGATGCTTAACACAGATGTTTTGAATTTTTGAAGTTCCTGTCTTTTGCCAGTTGTGGCTAAAAGTATGTCCTGAAGGATCTCAAACACAGAGAGAAAAAAAATGCTGATGCATTAAACAAGTATAAGATTAAGGGGAAATACTAGGAGGAAAATTCACTGCTAGTAGAAAGTATCTAATATGTATGTAGACTCCTTGGAAATATCCACCTATTAAATAATCAGTTTCAAAATTGGCCTAGATGGATGCATATTGGCCAGGGTTGGCCTTAGACCACATAAAGACATCTCCTGGTCCATTCATTATTTTTCATGCCCTTTTTCCAAGTATTGACTAATTTCATGTCCCTCCCTGACTCAAATTCCTCAAATTGCAGTCCTATCAAATTTCAATATAGCACAGGATTCTCACAGATTAGAACATTGTATAAATAAGAAATAGATAGCTATTAACTCCTATTTTTAGATATCCATCACAATTTATAAAAAACATAGCTACATTTTATTGAGCACATCTTCTAGAGTCAATTCCTTACTCAAAGAAATAACTAATAGAGAAAGATTCCATCCCTCTGTTACTATACCTTAAAGTAAATTTATAGATAATCTGTATTGGAATTACCTGAAGCTATATATTTTAATCTCCATGGTAACCATTAAAAATAATACAAAAAATATACTGGAAAAAAACTACAGAGGAGATATAACAGAATAACAATTTTTTTTTCATCAATCCCAAAAAGGAAAAAAAGGATGAACAAAGAAATAAAGGACAGTTTGAACAAATAGAATATAAATAACAAGAGGTAAGAACTAAACTCAATCATACCAGCATACATTAAATATAAATGCACCAAACTCCCTAATAAAATTGTGAATGCACCATCTGAATGAAACACCTATGGAATGGAATCTCTTTCTGCAACTGAGCCCAGTAATCTAAAATTCTAACAAATATATTAGATGATTTTTTTAATGCACAATAAAGTTTAATCATCATCTGATAATGCTTTATGGCTGCCTCATAGCACAACACTCTCCCTAAGCCATCTGAATACAGAATACAATGTGGAGGAGAAGTTAGTACATATGTGCAAGTAAAGTACATCTCAGTGGTAGTCAGGCATACTGATATTTGAATCCAAAAAACCGAAATGTATATGTAAAGTTGTGGTTGCATTATGGATTTTTTGTAATTATATCTAAAATAATATTAATGCTGATGTATTCTTAGTATGGTAATTAAAACATTTATTGCAGGATAATTCTATTTAACAAATTGACAACTGTTGGTTTTGTGTGCTTGAAGACAGCAAGTACATATTAAATTCTAAGTAAGGATAAAATGTGGTTGTATATGTAAGAACTTCTTACAAGCAGGAAAATGTTATGAAATTGGAAAGTACTTTTGGGAGAGACAGTCTTCCATGGAGTCTCCTGTGCATCTTACTGGCTGTGCCAAGAACACAAGGCCTCTTAACCTAGCTATTTCACAGAGCTGTGTTTGCAGTGAGAAATCTTGAGGGATGAGGTAATATCTCCTTCAGGGACAAGGAGCAGGCTTGTTTACTAATTGCTATAAAAGCAGTGGATACCCCAAACTCAGTGTTTCTCTCCTAAAACACAACTCACTACATAAGCAGTTGTCTCCTGAGCCGTTTGCATCATTTTATGAGACTTGGAGGCAAGGAGAATTAATGCAAGCATGCTGATGCTTATCTTGCTTATTGTAACATGAGTAATAAAGTCCTTTGTTTCTGACTCAGTAATCTCATATCTTTTGACATCACCTATGACACAGTAGCAGGATACCTATTAGCAGGTAAATAGGGTAAAATCAAATCCTAGACTAACATATATTATTATTTATAGAAATCAAGTGTGATTAACTTTAATGCCATAAAACTGACTCGATAATATACTAGGATAAACTAATAAACCTAAATTACTTATGGGTTTCTGCACTGTGCTATAATTTAAGGGTCACATTTTATGGGTCAATTAATTTAGAGATATTTTTTAAACTTCTGATTTCTCAGCCAAATGTCTAAAAAGAAGCTAAAATCATATTTAAAGGCATAAGCTTCTTTATATACTTAACAACCCAAAAATCATACAGTTAGCATAGACAGGTGGAATGCTATTAGAGGATCCGAGGCCATTGTAAATTTAATTTGTCAAATGGCATACGGAATTCAGGAGCATCTAAATATATATGTTCAGCATATGTATAGCTATTATGGGCAATGATCCTAATTTTAGTATTCTAGAACATTTTCTTTAGTAGTTTTTCTAAAAGACTGTTAATATTCACAAAAGCAATTATGCAATCACCCTTCAAGTATTTCTCCTGAGCTTTAAAAATTGAGTATATTTCTGGTATTTTTCCGGTATTCCTTTCATTGCATCTCGAAATTTTTTCTTTGTCATTGTCATCTGCCAATTACAATAATTGACTACTTCTGTACTTTCTAGTCTGCCAAGAACCTGTGAAAAACTGTAAAGCTTTAAATTAACATGACATTTATTTTCTAATATCCTTAGGCCTTCCATTATTTCTTGTTACACCCTTACATATATATTGAAATTTTAATTCCTTCATCCTAAAATTTCTCCTTCCAGAATAGTCCTCTGAAAGCAGAAGCTGGGAACAGCCTACATAAAACTTTACTCATAGTGTTTTGCTAATCCCCTTGAAAATGTTGATATGTAAGTACTTAAAAACCTTATTACCCAAACATGATAAGTTCAAAGCAAACAGCTGTAAAATTTAAAAAATCTCAGAGAGAAAACATACAAGAATAAGTAAGATTTAGAAGTTTATTATACCATTTTATAATATGTTGTACAATTTCTCTTTTATTATGACTCTTGGATACTTTGGTATGTGCTTTTCATAAGATTGTTTTATTATATAAATAATACCAAGGTCTTAACTAATAGCAGTGGGTTTAAATTCTATTGTTATCAGCAGTCAACCTTCAAATATCTTCCTCAGGCTGGCTGGTTAGCTCAGTTAGTCAGAGCACAGTGTTATAACACCTGGATTCTCTGACACTAATAGATGCTCATTTTTTTTTTCAGACTTACCTATTTCTTCCTAATAACCAGGAAGAGGAAGTCAATGTAAAATGAGCAAGAATAAATTTGAATAAATCTGCTAAAGTAGCTGATCAAGTAAGTCAGAATATTGTAATTGAACATTTAGAGCTTGTATGAGTTAAAATAGTTTGGCTGCAAATATGGCTTTAAAAAATAAGGAATTAATTTGTTGCATATAGAAAGTCTAGAGACAGAGATATTTCAGGGTTGGTTCATAAGCTCAACAATGTCATGGAGAATCCACTTAGCATTTTGGGGGTTGTCTTCCCTCAGGACCAAAGAATGGGCTGCCACAATTCCAGCTGTCACATGCAGACATTGTGATGTTTAGCCAAAAACAGTAAGTGCTTCTCCTGTGTATCTTTTTTCATTAAAAAGGAAACCTTTCTCTTGAAGCCCGCCAGACTTCCCCTTTCATTGACCACAATTCTATCCCATTTTCATGACTGAACCAAGAACTGGCATGCAAAAGGAATTTATAATAGTTGGCTTAGAACAATTATGATTCTCTCCCAAGGGTTGGGAGACAACTGAACTAAATTTTACTCTGCCAATAAGGAAGAAATAAAGGAAGTCGCCGTTGAAATACCCACTAATAGTTTTTACCCTATGCCTTTGGAGTTGGGAAATTTTACTGAAATCTCCACTTTATGTCTTCAGAACTCTTTTACTTTATGCAAGTATTCTTTATGAGTGCTAGCTTTCTTGAGAGATAGATACAGATATAGAGATAGATATAGAGATTGAATAGACATGTATACAAATATAGGTATGACATAGGTATTTTTAAGCATGTCTGTATTGCCAGAAATGTGTGGATAATTTATGCAAAAAGAGCCTAGCACAGAGTCTGATACATAGTAGAAAGCAATAAATGTTATTTTAATCTGTTTTCTTTAATCTTTAGGCCATCCTCGTTTCCCTCCTTCCCACTACCAAAGCCCAATAATTTTCCAAGAAGTATGGACTAAATTTCATAGTCCATAAATCTTCAAAATTCTCAATTCTATAAATTTTTTACTTGGTACTTTAATATTTCATTCTACATATACCACTATGTCTTAATATCAGGGTTGTCAAATACTAGCTTATTTGAACAGTGGATCATGCACCCTGATTAAAACACATGTACACACTCTTTAGCAGGTGGCAAATTCTGTAAATCAAATCAGCATATAAAACACCATCAATTACCTTAAGGAAGAGTAAAAAAAAGCCCTTCCCAGAACATAAAAGTTCCTTGTGACCTGTCTCCTTCCACATTTCAGTCTCATCCTTGCCTCTCCCTGACACATTTATGCTTTAATCACACTAAATTAATTGTCCACTATACATTCCATTATTTTTGTTAATCTATTGTTGCAGGTTCCTCTGGAACAGCCACCTACCAGTCTTCACCTGACTAATTCTTATTCATTTCCGTATTTCATTTCCGTAACCATCTCCCCCAGAAAATTTCTCCAACCTCCATATGGACTAAACGTCCCTCTTTTTCATTCCAGAGCAATGTTTGCTTACCATTTATCATAAAATGCTGAAAGTATCTATTTCTGCATCTGCCTTCCTCATGATATTTTTTGACATATTCCTGATGTATTTTCTGGTACAGAAGTAGCCACTCAGTAAATGTGTGTTGAATGAAATGAAATAATCTGTTTTGTTTTGTATATTCAGTCCTAAAGACAAAGCTCCTTAAATAAATTAATGTGATAATAAAGAAGAGTATTAAAAAGTTATCACCTTCATATAAAATGCAGTAACATTTCCCAAGTACTTACCATGAGCCAAATGTTACACTAAGTACTTTACACATATATTTTCTCGTATAATCACCAGAACAGCCTTGAGAAGTAGAAGTATTTCCCCCCATTTTAAATATAAAAATATTGAGGCACAAAGAACTTAATTAGTTTACCAAGATCACACAGATAGTAAGTCCCAAACCTGCAACTTGAACTCAGGTTTGTTGACCCTAAGGCCCACGTTTTAGTTACAATAATTAAGAATAGAAACTATTTTTCATACGCTACTCAGTTTTTTAACCATTTTTAACTGGCAGTAGTCTCAGAAAGCTCCAAACAACTAAACTTTTTAGAAAAACAAAAAGTCACTTCTACAGACATGAGAACAAAATGGAATATTCCAACTCATTTTTTTTAACTTTATTTAAGTACGTTTGCTTGCTATTAAAAGTAACTGTGTTGATTTATAGTGCTGAAATTGGTTAAAACAATGCTTTGTTGCACTGTGATAAAAAAAAACTCCTAAAGGAATTTTATTGACAACATATATCCTTAAATGAAATGAGTAATTTTAAACATTGTAAAATGGTTCTATCCTTCTTCCCCATGAAGTAGAATGTCAATGATTACATTTGTTACAAAGAAAATGAATAAGGTGCTTAAAAGCAATGAAGTACACATCTATACAACTTTCAATTTATTGTTGAAATATTATCTTGCATATACATAATTTTTCATTATTATTCAGATGCATTATTTGTCATATATACCCATGAAATATTATATACATACATCAACTCTAATAATATGTTGTTAAAAATAAATTCATTAGTCCATTGAGAAGCAACCTGATGCAAAAGGAAGAAACAACAGAACAGGGGAAAAGCAAGAACATGAGTTTAGTGACAAAATACTCCTTGTGTGCTTGTTTATTGTTGCAAACATTTTCATCAATTTTGGAAGATCCAAGCTGTGGAAATAATCTTAAAAGGAGCATAAAATATTTAATTTCAAGACATATTAGTAAACATTCATTGATTTATATGATGGAAAATATAAAATGATAAAATACAAATGACTGCAACTTCAGAAGCATTACAGTCTGAGCCTGTATGAAGAAATGGAAAGCTGATATGCTTTTGGATATGTGTCAGAGCTTTGATTCCACACTGAACACAGAGGATTTCTTCCTGGCAAAAGTATTAAGTGATGAGAAAACATTTTCAATATCAATTTATTACTGCTCAGTCTCTGATACCTATTAGGTACTCCATTTTGGGTTAAATAAATTATTAAAATTTTGCATTCCTATGTGAGATAAGGGAAAGATTTTTTAAAATATTTAATCCTTACCTAACTGGTGTATAGTCTACAGATTAATTGAACATTCGAGTTGAATAATTTGAGAAAAAAAAGGAAAGAAGAAAATCTTCTATGTTTTCTTCTGGGTGTTAAATTTTAAAACAATATTATAAACCTAGGAAATATAAACATACATGTTTTAGTAGAAACTCAGAATTCATGTTATCATATGTAACAATACTATAAAACAGACTTTTAAATTTAATGTAATTTAAATAAAGAAATTAAATTACACTTTACTCACAGTACACATAATTCTTAAGAATACTCCCAGAAAATAACATTTATATTTTACATATCTTCATATAAAGATGAAAAATTTTTAAAAGGTCAACTATTACACTGATAATCAAGCTATTCATTGATATTTATATTTATTTTAAGAAACCTGCTATATTTTAAAAAATCAAAAATATTATCAAAATAATAAATTTTTAAATGGCTGGCAGGAGAAGTAAACTGGTACAAACTTTCTTGAGGGCAATGAAGCAATAAATATCAAAAGCTTACATTTTTCTTAATTTTTGACCTTGCAAAAATTAGTCTGAGGAAATAATCACAATTATGTGTAAAGATTTAACTAAGGAAAGTTCTCTGCAGCTTTTTAAAGATAAGATAGCAATTAAAAATGGGCCATAATAATCATATACATTGTATATTGACAAAATAAAAATTTAATGAAAAAAAAAAAACGAGAAGAAGAAAAACCAAAAACATAAAGGCCAACATAAGGAAATTGAGTAAATAGATAGTTTACAAATAATGAAAAAAATGTATACCAATAAATATGTTGGTGTAAATAAGAATTTTAGAAATGAAAATATGTTCAGGGTATAAAATAAATATAAAATCTGGTTATGAAATAAAGCGAAAAGTGTGGTATCATTTTTGTAAAAATTACTGTAGGCATACACACAAATACATGTACTCACATTCATATCACATACAAAACGTTATTAGTGCAAAGTGTTGGCAGTGGTTATTTCTAAGTGGTGGGATTATAAGTGATATTTTTCCCACTTTGCATTCATGTATTTCTTAATTTTATGAAATAGATTATTTTGATAATAATGAAAAAGTTATATATTAACTGTACAAAGAAAATGCAGTGTAAGAACCATATAGTGATCAATTTCTCCTCCATTTGTGTGGAGTAATTGCCTGGGAAATAGAAAAATGTCAGATGACATGAGCTCCAGGCTCTGTTGCAGATTGGCTAGCTATTCTTAGGCAAATAACTTCTCTGAGTCTTATATTTATTTTCTGTAAAATAAAATAACTGGAAAAGATGATCATTTTAAGAACTCTTCCAGCAAATAATTTCATGTCTCATATACATTAGAAACAAGGCAAACATTAAAATATAGTTAGTACAGAATAATGAAAATAATCTGCAACCCATGAGAGTATGCTAAATTTATATGTGTTTTTAAACCACCCAGAGGTTCTCAATATTTCAAGTGTTGTTGCTGATGTTCTTTTGTGAACCGCAAAAATATTAAATCCTACAGTCTTGACATTTTATATGGATTGAAATAATCTCATTACGAAGCCAGGGCCAAATATCCTTGGTCTTTGTCTTTGTACATCAGGCTGTTTGATCTCACTGCTGTGCAAGGCCTATTAGGTTTTGGACAAATGAATGGCCGGGCAGAAAGTGTAAATAAGTGCAATGGACTGAATTCCATCGAACTATGTTTGCATGACCTGCACAAATTTTAATGTGAGATAAGTCTGAGTAAAGGCTTTAATTTCGAGCCCACAATCACTGGGAATTTTTCTTTATTCTCTGTACAAGATCTGTTGAAAGTCTTAAAATAAATTAAATGTTTGTGAGTCAAATTGAAATTTAAAATGACCAAATATTTACACATTTTCATTGAGAAAGAATTTTAAGGACTTAGCTTTAGTTTGTTCTATAGAATATGGATTGTTTTTCCTTTTTATGTTAAACATTTCAATATTTACTATTAATGGCATTTGTTAAGGAGGGTAGAGGACAATGTGAAGAAGATGATATTGCCTTAACTTGAACTAGAAAAGTTTAAACATACATTGTCATCCTTATCCAAAAACTATAGTGTAATCATTACATCATTATGTTCAATCGGTAAAAATTTTCAGTGCAATATTTTGCCAATTGGTGAAAGGTTAACAGAAAAATATACAGAACTCAGAAAAATGGCAAAAGACTGTTTACTATATTCCCACCACATCATTATTATCAATGACTATCCCAGTGCTTAGAGTAGAACAGGTTTTTTTTTTTTTTTTTTTTTTTTTTTTTTGCAATGCGTTGCAATGTGTTGAGTGGTAAACGCAATGCAGTTAAAATAGTCAGAGTAAACTCCCCCTTGTTAGCATGAGAGTGACTGCAATCCAAGGTCAGTTCTTTCATTTTCTTCTTTCTTCTTCTCCCTCCAGCCATGGAAATAGAGCTCAGTTATTTCTGCATGGATGCAAGGTGAATGAGGCTGTCCCTTCTCCATGCAGTGCTATTTATTACAGGTCACTGACATAATACAGCTATATTTTAAATGGAAAAAAAAAGTTATATGGCATTATCTCACTCACTTCAGTATTTGAAAGGGATGTGCAGAGTGTTATTTATTTATACAGAAATCTGCCAATGGAGAGGCATCATCTTGCTTTGAGGGGACTCCTGCTGGCAAACTGACCAACCCTGTTATTATAAGAATTAAAATTCTACATACTGTATGAAAAAAAAAAATCACAACCCTACAAAGTGGAGCTGTGTTGATTTTCAACCTTTAAAAATACATTATTCGAATATAGACAAGATCTAGAAAACTTCAAAGTGTATTGTTAATTGGGAATATCTAGTAGTTTTTATTGTTCTCAGATATGAGATTTATATATTTAATTCATAGTTTCTGATGAAAACATCATAGACATATTTTATTTGACCATAAATCAATCTAACGCACCAATAAATTAAATGACAAAGAACTGATTTTCTAGATAAGTACACCTGAGCTTGAAGTTTTCAAAGGACAGAGTCCATACATAGAAAAATAATCTTAGAAAACATAATTATAATCATTATCTCTGATTTCAATCATGAATACGAGAGCAATTAGTTCTTTATCTGTAATGTACTCACTGCAAATTGTATTCAAGAATGAATGTTATTTCTCAATTACAAATTATATAATTTCATCTCAGAATTTCCCAAGACACACCTAAAAATCTTGGGAAACAACTGGACATTTAATAGCACCAGGGCTATTAAATATACTTCAACATTTGCATACTTGTAAAAACTACAGAGCATAACAAAATGCACCAAGAGAATTGAAGTGATGCACGAAACCACTAACAATCAAAATATTTGTGTAAAAATAAACCATTTATGGCACTATAAGCCCCTGCTATGGACAATTTGATCTCTGTTGTGAAGGACAACTTTGGCAATCCACTTGTACTTAATTTCCTAATACTTTAGAAAACAGACAGCCCAAGTTGTTAAATACACTTGTTCACCGTTGAAATATAAGAGGAGGAGGGAGGACTGGCAAAGAAGGGATAAGGACTGTGCTGAGGTCACATCTGCTAGCGGAGCTTCCCCACCCCACATCCAACTCCTGCCAGAGAACAGTGATCCTGGGGAGGGGGAGGGGGAGTGTAAGGTCTTAGGACATGAATAGTTGCATGTCAGGCAATAATCCTAGAGAAGATTTCTTTCACAAGTCCTGGGACTCCTCCAAATAGAGATCACAGTCAAAAGGGACAGCTGTTCTATCATCCCCTCTGAAAAAAGTTATTTGGGACCGCCACTGCTGCCATTCTGTGTGTCCCAGAATCATACGCACTGGTGTTCCTCATAGAGATTTCTAGTCAGGAATGAAAAACTTATAAAACCTAAACTGCTTTCCTAAACTCTTTTTCTCAAAGTGCAAATAAATCCAGAGATGCTTACTAGCCTTCTTCTTAAAAATATAACGTAATGTAGATCACTCACCGTGGATTTAAAAAAGGTACAAAAACTTCTAATTTAATTGGACTAATTCAAAAATACTATTACCATTAGAAAAGTAAGAAGCATGATTTAAACTATGAATTACAAGTTTATGTAATATAAATACACTAAAATTTAATAAAACAAGGCTTTCAACTTCCCAACTCTGTTTGGAAAAATTGCAAATTGTCATGTCCATATTCAAGACTATCTTGATGGCTATAGTAGTTTTGGTGGTATTAAACCTACTGCATGACATAGTAAAGGGTAAATAAAATAGCTATTGGAAATTGGCCTTACTAAAATCTGAGGAAATTAATTCATTTTAAAAATCAATAACTTTCTGGTTATAAACTATACTAATTTCAGGCAGATATTTCCACAGACAATCCACTTGCATATATTTACAAAAGCTAAATGAAAGTATGAAAATAAAATTCTGGAAGAATATTTGTAAAAGTTTAGGAGTGTTACAATTTTATAACTTTAAGAAGCTAATTCCTCTGAGAAATGAAACGCATAATTTGATACTTTTTTTCAGTGTCAAACCTTACTAAATTAATGGCAATTCAAAACTGAATTTGTCCAGCAAAATTAGGGGCCTTTCTCTTAATTTTTGATAGATACCACTACAGCAATATTATACAACTGAAACTGTGCCTTTGTTTTCCACGTTGTGTGGGCTATGCGCAAGCTACCTTCAGTGTTTACAGAATCCTGTCCTAATAAGAAATAAAAGTCAAAAATTCAAACTACTACATACATATTAGAGTACATATCAAATCACTACTGAAGGAATATGGTGACACAACTGGAATTATGGCAAACTCCTCCAAGTTGACCAGTAGAAAAGAGGAAATGAAAACTGCTTTGATATTAGGTAGTAGGGGTTGGGGCAAGGTATAAACTCATAAACAAATGGAACCCTAACAAATACTACATCACTTTTAAATTAGGATGTTTACAATAGGCAAGACATGGAACGAACCTAAATGTCCATCGATGGATGACTGGATAAGGAAAATGTGGTATATATACACCATGGAATACTACTCTGTCATAAAAAAGAATGAAATTCTCCCATTTGCAACAACACGAATGAGCTTAGAGAAACTTATATCAAGTGAAACAAGCAAAACAAAGAGAGACAAATACCGCATGTGCTCACTCATAAGTGGGAGCTAAGAGAGAAAGAAAGATGGAGAGAAAGTCCACAGTGATGTGTTGGACTTGCAGAGGGAGAGAGCACACCTAGGGATACAAAGTGGGTTGGGGGGGGAAGGGGGAGAGAGAGGGTGGGGGGAATAATTGGGTGGGGGACATGAGGTACAAACACAATTTGTGGTAAGATGCATGCTGTCAGTATGGATCTGGACTTCACATCTTGGGCATGAGGGGTGATGGTCACCTTTGTATCTCATGACTATTCATAACCAATTAAAAAAAAAAAAACCACCAGAGAATTACCAAAAAAAAAAAAAGCCTTAGAATGATATTTATTTGGTAAGCAATAAAGCAAAACCCAACCAGTAAAAAATTAATAATAAAGTAAAAAAATAATAAAATTAGGATGTGTTTTAAATAAGAAAGTCAAAATTAGTAACAAAACTGATAGAGATCAACTTTTCGAATGGAAAGACACTCAATAGATTGGTTTTTTAAGTAGGATACTGACACACACTGAAAGATTAAGCCTGATTTGTAAGAGTGGAATGAGTTGGTTCCTGATTCATAGGTGCAGTTAGAGCCACTCCAAGGTGGAGGACAATAGGATCTAAAACAAAAGCCAGCATGGAGTGAAATAAAGGAAAGAAAAACTGGCTGAATGTTATGTGGTAGTCATTTCATCTCCACCAGTCTAGCTTACCCGGTTCAAGATCCCTGCTTCTCTCATAAACTGAGCATATCGTCTTTCTTTAAACTCAAACCTCGAATGTAAATTACTCTCGTCTCCATTACCTCACCACCCTCATCACAGAATAGGACTAATCCAAATTATGCCACTAAACACCTGGCAAAGCGTTACCATAGTAACAACTATTGTCATTTATAGAATGCACGTATGGAGTCCAATCAATTCATATCATCTTCATTTACAATATAACAGGACATCCTAATCAGAAAAAATATATTTTTAAATGTCTTTGTATTAAAATAGGTACTTAACACTTTTGTCTTCTAACTTTATTATCAACCATAGGTTAAAGAAAACATAGCAATGACAAATAATAACAAAATCGATGGAGGAAAGTCAGTGATATTATCTTTGATTATAGTTTAATATTCCAATTTATTGGTTTGTATTTAAGTAAAAAGTATAGTCGAAGCTACATGAAATCTTGACCCCAGATAAGGTCAGTGCCTGCATCTAAAGCACATTTAAAATTTATAAGTCCTTTGCACATGACAATTATTTTGTTGGGTGGGTTATCATCCTCACATCTAAAACTTCTAGTAAATCAACTGCTGCATTAAAAGGTCTTCACTTTAAGCATACAGTCCATGGTTTGTCCCAGAAACTCTGAGAGATCTAATCACACACTTCCACGGCCCATATTGTTCTGGAGCACCACCTGTCAGCTGAATAAGATAATGACATGCGGTAGAGCTTGTGTACAAAATTTCTACCACCTCTCAGTCTAAAGATTAATAGCGTAAATTTTTTTAAATGCATTTTTATTTTTTGCCAAATAGCAATTCATGGCATCCTTGAAAGCTTACACATTAGTAGATCAGAGAAATAACTTTTTAAAAATCAAACTCACTTGCAGTATGGAGTTTGAGGTTGTTGTACAAAAGCAAGCAGTCAACATTAGAAAAGCAGGAATTGCCCATCTCACTTGTAATACTTTTTCTAAGCAAGTAAGATTTTGAGGTGCACCAATGTTAACCAGCAAGGGGGCACTACTGGCATAGCTCTATGAATTTAAAACTTTATGATGTCATACATAGCCTTTACCTGATTCTTTAATTATCTAAATAAATGTGTACAAATCAGATATAGGGAAGGCATTTAATAATCACAATTTACTGACTCTCTTCTATGTGGCAAAATCTGTTCAGAATCTGTATACAGATCTTGAGGATTCTGCTCTAGCATGCAAAAATTTTTCCAAAAATACAGTCATACATTATATTAGTTGTGTCCTATCTTGAAAAGTTTAAAGGCCTATAAAATGTAACATAAAAAGTTATCTCATGAATTTGATTAAAAACCATTTTCTCTTGAAGGCACTTTAAGAAACAATAAGGATGAAAGGACAGAGGATTTGAGTTTGCCAGGTAAACATAAATCTTTGGAACAAAACTGTCTCTCTAAGCTCTTTTTTTTTTAATACCAAAACTATAAAAACAGAATATGAAGGAAAAACGATTTGAGAAAACTGCCCCTCAGACAGAGCCAAATTCTTTCCCAAATAGTCTACTTACAGTGCTCATGCCAGTCCAATGATACTGCAAACCATTATTGACATAAGACATACAAAACTTAACTTCAAATTATAGGAGAATGTCCATGACCTCCTATTTAACATCTTTTTTTTTTTTTTTATGTCTTTTGTCTTTTTCCATGTCCGGCAACGGATCGCCACCCTCAGTGTTGCCCCCGTACCGGACCGGGGACCAGCAACGGGACTGCAAACCTCGGTGTTGCCCCCGCGCCTCGCTCAGCCAGTGAGCGGGAACCGGTCTGTATGTGGGATCCGAACCCTCGGGCGGGAGCGCCGCAG
Organism: Galeopterus variegatus; assembly: GCF_000696425.1. Taxonomy (NCBI): domain Eukaryota; kingdom Metazoa; phylum Chordata; class Mammalia; order Dermoptera; family Cynocephalidae; genus Galeopterus; species Galeopterus variegatus. The sequence goes on from NW_007727791.1 coordinate 115,325, forward strand.
CACTTCCCAAGTGGCGCACTTATCCAGTGCGCCACTGGGCCGGCCCAGCATCTTTTGACTTTAAATTTATGATGCTTCTTTTTTTTGCTTTTAACTGACTTAGTTACTGTATTACTATTACTGCTACTACACTATATATAATATAATTAACATTTATTAAGCGCTTACTATGTGCCCAATACTGTTTTACATGCATTACCTCACCCTCACAACTATGAGGTTGACATTAGTATTGGACGCCCCCGTTCAGATGAGAAGATCGGAACTTAAAAAGATTAATGAACCCATAATCACATGGTTGGGATTTGAACCTGGATTATTTATTTATTTATTTATTTATTTTTTGTCTTTTTCCGTGTCCGGCAACGGATCGCAACCCTCAGTGTTGCCCCCGTACCGGACCGGGGACCGGCAACGGGATTGCAACCCTC